>NC_086364.1:20410647-20710647 GCF_036324505.1 Eleginops maclovinus | reverse complement strand
CACACACACACACACACACACACACACACACACACACACACACACACACACACACACACACACACACACACACACACATTAAACACAAAAAACAAGTTAATAATGGCAAGGGTTAAACCTGACCATAAAAATTGTTTTGGTTGCCCTGCCTGCTATTGCATTGTGGGTAATGATTTCTTTGTGCTGTACAAGCAGTCATTGAACTAGTGGAAGAGGTCGGTCTTATCTCGAACATTTCTTCTATCAGTTATTTTGTTGACTCGGTTATGCATTAAGGAAAGTGTGAGAGGGACAAACAGGAAGTTCACATGTGAGTCAAACTGCTCAGAGATAGCATTTATAAGATATCACACATATCTGTGCTCACACCCTGATACTGTCACACATCAAGAACATGCCATGAGAATATTAGAGAAAAAATGTGTTGTTTTTTTCTGTCCTGAAGAGATTAGCCTTTTCATAGGCGTTGTGAATCTTTGTGTAGTCTCTTTATGTGGCTTTGCAGCTGGTTTGCATCTCTTTGTAATCAATTTGTGTTTTTGTGGTTGTTTTGCCCTTATTCATGGCTGTCTTGAGTCTTTGTGTGGTCTCTGTATTCTCTCTGCTTGGTTGTGTGCCTCTATGAGTGAAAGGTGAATGTCAGTAGGGAGCCTAGACACTCTTGGCATGTGCCCGGTATCCTCAAGTAACATAAGTGCTCTAATCTTAATCAGATAGACAACAAACTATTCGTCAGTCAGATATCACACACTTCCTATTTAAATATCATTACATTCACATCTCTTGACAGTTAGCTATGATTGGAGCCAGATAACACACAGAGTAAGTCAATTGAATGCACAGACACACACAAGCAGGATTTGGTGTGTGTTGTTGCCACGTTGCAGCAGTAAATCCTGAGAGCATGCCGTGTTTTGGAGCCAGGGTAATGGTCAGGCTGTGCTGACCTCAACCACAGTTAGCTGCTTTCGTGCTGCAAAAGGTCCTCCGGTCCAGCAGAGGAAGCAACCTCAGAGCTGACCCACTGTGACAATGTGTGTGTGTGTGTGTGTGTGTGTGTGTGTGTGTGTGTGTGTGTGTGTGTGTGTGTGTGTGTGTGTGTGTGTGTGTGTGTGTGTGTGTGTGTGTGTGTGTGTGTGTGTGTGTGTGTGTGTGTGTGTGTGTGTGTGTGTGTGTGTGTGTGTGTGTGTGTGTGTGTGACAAAAGCTTGTGAAACAAGCTGTGAAAGGGGCCCTTTAGTGCTCATTCTCAGGTTCATATTAGTATTTAGTTCCTCTACTGGGACATGGTCTCCATGCTTTAATGTTGAAAAAGCTCTTTATGTTTCTCATACTGCCTGTGCTGCAGCACCTCTTTTCCCCCTCTGTCTGAAACCAGAGCCCAGTCTGCTCTGATTGGTTAGAGATGTTCCGCCCCGCAGCCTATCACGTACAATGTGTTGGAGTGTTAGCCAATAGAAGCGCGTCCAAAGTCCAATGGAGGCGTTTCATTCAGGAGGGAGCGTGTAGGAGAGAAACTCCCTCTGGAGGTAACACAGGGATTTTAGCCCCTGCAGACCATTTACATGCACCAAAACTATATAACACACTACAGGGGAGCGAAAAAGTACAGTAGTTGAGTAAATGTACTTTCGTAAAGGAGCAATGAGACCATGTTCCAGCGCACAGGCAAATATTTCTCAGAGCAGATGTGAATGAATGCTCCCTTAAATGTCATCCAAACCCAGTTTCTGCTGTCTGTGGCCCTGTGGCTCCAGATGTTTCCTTTATTCACTAAATCTGCTCGCACCGAGGTTGAGTGACAGAGACAGAGTATGTGTGTGTGTTGGTGACATAGGGAAAAGAAGGGACAAAAAAACCCAGCATGATTTACTGAAGGAAGAGCTGAAAATAGACGACAGGGAGAAAAACACACATAAAACCAGGAGGTGAAATGTGGTTCTCATCAGCGTCCTTAGATCCTTTTTATTTGATGGCCATAATAGACGGCGTCAGGTCTGCTCTCCTCATTGCAATCTGTTCCCATTTTACTTCTCAAACCCCCCCTTTCGTCTTGTCTGCAGGCATTTCAAGCAGAATAGGCTTGTTTATGGATGACTGCAGGTACAATTAACTTCCAAATAACACGTTTAGCAGATCTAAGTGGTGTCTAAATGAGACCAATTTCTCTCAATGAACTTCCCAAAGTACATTTCTCTGCTGGTATTTACCCTTAATTTGAGTCGAGCTGTGTTTACTGCTCGCAAAACCATGAAGGAAACCGTATAAAAGGCTGATATGAGGGTGAAAGAAATTGGCAGCTATAAAAGCAGGAGAAAACATGTTAATTACCCAATGAAAAGCTGGGAATTACGCGTGAGAAAGCTGGAAAGCAGCAGCATAATGACAGATGAAGGAGTTCTAGTTTCGGATTTTGGGGTGAAAACTATATCTCAAGGAATTAATCAATCTGGGGACTAATCTGTGTGATGTTTGGATGAACTGACAGTGCGTGTTTGCGTCTCTTAATGTTGATCTGCCGCTCACCTTTTCGTGCCCCACAGGTCTTAATCGCTCCTTTAAGCTAAATGTAACCGAGCTAAGGGATCAGAAGTTGTCAGGCAACGACTAAAAACCACTTTACCTTCCTTTCCTCAATTCATGTTGATTAGTCAGAGCCTTACTTTAATTCTCCCTCTCTCTGACGAACATTTGTCCAGTTAAAAAAACTGGGAT
The DNA here is from genome assembly GCF_036324505.1 of Eleginops maclovinus. Classification (NCBI taxonomy): domain Eukaryota; kingdom Metazoa; phylum Chordata; class Actinopteri; order Perciformes; family Eleginopidae; genus Eleginops; species Eleginops maclovinus. The sequence continues at coordinate 20,707,933 of NC_086364.1, read as the reverse complement.
TAGTTAAAGATTTAGGGAAGGTAATCAGTGCCCAGTAAGAGTGGCAGCATCACCTTGGCAGATTGGTCAGATTAATCCACCATGCCAGCAGTCTGGAGAGGTCACATGTTTCCAGCTTACCAGCGCTGGCTTTGAGTTATTTATTTAGTAAACAGAAAAAAGCAGATACACACGGCCTTTAGGGGGCTGTGAGAAATACTGGATGGATTTATGTTGTGTATTATATTATATGTCTGGCATCCCTGTGGCTCAGCGTAATGATAATTAAAAAATGTCTCGTATAAAATAATAAATATGAATTGATTGATTATTATAATATATTGTGATTATTATTTAATTATAGGTTGTTTTTATGACCATTTTATTGTAATATGTTGACATAATGTCATAGTTTCTCTGTCCAAGATGACATACTGTATATTGGCATCAACATTTATTTCTTGAACCAGCATTTCAACACCAGATGCTAAAAAAACTTAGTTTAAATGGCAATAGTGTTTGAATGTTGATAGCATTTAGGACTCTACATTAAAGACACAGTCAGCTTTTAATTGGATCCCTCTTTGATACAGTAGGCTCTAAAGATAAGGCTGTCGGGAAGAGAATAATGCAAAGTGTTTGTACTGAAACCAGTAATTAATCATATGGGTCAGACTTTGTTTGTACACAAAAGACTCTTCAAAGTTGTCGTTGTACTCTGGTTTTATTTGCAAGCTAACCAATTCCTCGAAAAGAGAAAAGCAAGAGGGATAGAGAAAGAGATTCCCAGCATCCATCAATCCAAAACGACACAGTTACGTGCGCCTGAATGCTCCTGCTTTCAGTGTTTGGTCCAGTGTGTAACTCACATCTCTCTCCCTTTCTTTCTGTCTGTCTGTTCTTCTAGCTGGCTGCTCTGAATGAAAACACAGAAGCCCCCCCTACCTGGAAACCCACCGGGGAACTAAGTGGATTGAAGAAGCAAGTGAGGGAGTCAGGGGAGGGAGGGAAGACATAAGGGATTAGCAGCTAATCCAGTGCATGGACAATCCTGGATGAGCCTTTTTTTTTCTTTTCTACGAGGGTGAGGCAGACAAAACAGTCCCTGGATTACGGCACTTTACATTATTGCCCTTTTTTTATCAAGAAAGAGTAACCTGGTTTTCCCTTCGCTCTGATTGCCTCTCTAAAGGCCCGGGGGTCTCGGCTGTAGAGGGAGGAGGACAAAGAAGCGGGGCCCGGTGACAGGATGTCCCGTGGACAGTGTGGAGCCACACATGGATAAACCTCTTTAGGGGGAGACGGTGCATGCCAGTGGACCCCAAGATCGAGACTCTGAGGAGTGAAGAATCGGATGAGACACACAAGAGGATCTGTTCAAGACACATCTGAAAGGACTCGCTGCAAGTAAGCTACAGATACTGCTGTGTTGAATTTCAATTTCATGATTGCAATATTTGTAAAGGCTTCTGTGTTTGTGAAATGACTCATTTTATTCCCCAATTTTTCATTATTTATCCGTTGGTTTTATTCACCGTTTGACATAAGTGCGTGTGTGTGTGGGGGATGCTGAAGTAAGGAGAACTGACACCTCAGACGTAAACCCATTTACTAATCCTCCAACCTGAAACTTAAAAAGTAAAAAGGGGAATCCAATGGTAGAAATGTGCCTTTGTTGCATCCGTTACGATGATTATAGGTTGTTTGTGGTTATTTTGAACACTGCATGACGTATTGATGCAACAGGCTGCGATGAGCAAACATCGTTTTCATCGTGGAGCCATGCACACGCTGTTTTTGGTCCAAATAAATGGAAAGGCAAGCTATAGTCGTCATCATTGGAGCTACTTTACCCCAGTTTATCAACCCCTGTGTGACAGTGAGTGGCAGCAGCCCGCTGGTCCAGACTCACTTTAGTTTTGCAACGCTTCTCGGTGAGACGATCCTATAAGTCGTTCTCCATGTTGAAAGATATGATATAAATTTGTATGTCCTTACTTTTGTGTATGAATCAGCTGAGTTGTATGGTTTAGTTTGTTTGCAGTTGCTTTACTTTATACTTTTACTTCCCCACATTTAGGAAGCCAGTATGACATAAATGCATCAATGATCATAATCCTGTATTTTCACATATATATGATTCTGAAATATTTAGGACATTTTTTAATGAAAGAACTGTCAGTATTTCTGATTCTGATGCTGTATATTTTGATGCCAATAATAAGTTAGACTTTGAGTCCAGTTTCTTTACATAAAGTATTTTTTAAACTTAAAGAGGCCCTGTTATGCTTTGTGGGTTTTCCCTTTGTGTTACAGGTTTTTGGGCATGTAAATGGTCTGCAAAGGCTAAAATCCCAAGTTCCCTCCATAGGAAGTTTCTCTCCCACACACTCTCCACCGCTGCCTGAAACCCCTCCATTTGACTCCTTTGTTTACTTCCTAAACATGATGACATCACTATATAACACCCACGGTCCTATTGGCTAGCTCTCCGACACATTGTACGTGATCGGCTTAGGGTCGGGACATCTCTAAGGGGTTGTGAAAAGAGGTGCTGCAGCTCTCTCCCACAGCATAAACTGAAGTGACCAGAGGAAACCAAGTATGGCTTTATTAATTCCCCCCCTTTTGTTACTTTGCCATGACTGAAAGCTGCTGTTGTGCAGGAGAAGCAAGCTGAGCGTTCAGAGAAAGAGACAGAGGAGAGAGAGGAGAGCGTGATGCAGAAGGAGACTTGACTGACTCTGCGCATACTGGCATCATTCAGTGCAGATCAAAAAGAGAAACCGGGGGCAGACAGTGGGTGAATGCTTGGCTCCGGCCATGTGGCGAATGGATTATAAACACATTCTCTCCTGACTTAGCAACCGCATATTTCTCTTCCCACTGTCCCTGCTTTTAAAATGTTCTTTTCTCTCTTTGGTTTTACAGTGGACCCAAAACTGGAATTTAAACTCGACTGACAGGAGCTCGGATTCAAATTAAGGGACATTACGCAACTTTCTGCCGCCATGAGTCTGGGCAAACTGCCAGCGATTAAGGGCCTTGTGTCCGGCTCTCAGGGGAAACGCCGCTTCAAGAGCGAACTGTGCGTGGACATGATCAGCCCGCCGCTGGGCGACTTCCGACACACCATGCACGTCGGCCGCGGCGGGGAGGTGTTCGGCGACACTTCCTTCCTCAGCAACTATGGCGGCCCACGTGAGCCGGGAAGTCCTGACTCGACAACCAGCTCCAAGTCTTCAGGGTTCTTCACGCGCACTTTTAGGAACGTGAGGAAAAACTCTGCGGTGCGACCGAGAGGGGGCTCCCGTGATTTGTCGTCGCTGCCGCCAGAGGTCTCTCCCATCATCAAGAACGCTGTCTCGCTGCCCCAGCTCAACCTGGACTCCTCCAACGGCTGCCTCCAGAGGGTGCAGTTTCCCAGCTCCGTCAGCTCCACAGATGACCCCCTCTGCACCACATATGGTGAGATAATGAGGTTAATCACTGCCTTCATGGCTGGGGGGGGGTTAAAATCACCTTCATTTAAAAATCAAGCTGAAAAGAAGTAAGGCTCTCAGAGAAGTGAGGAAAGAGGGATCAGGAGTATGATAACTCACTATTATTAGTAATAGTGTGTGTGTGTGTGTGTGTGTGTGTGTGTGTGTGTGTGTGTGTGTGTGTGTGTGTGTGTGTGTGTGTGTGTGTGTGTGTGTGTGTGTGTGTGTGTGTGTGTGTGTGTGTGTGTGCAGCAGTGAAGGCTACATGCCAGGTTACTGTAATAGGTATAAACTCACAATACGAACAGGACAATGTCAGTTTTTTACTGACATTGTACGCTGATGATAAGCTACACCTATTGAAGAAGTTTATTATTATTATTTATAGAATATTTGGATAATGCTACTCAAGGAGCAAAGCTTTTCCACAGACTTCTACAGAGAAGTTCATTTAGTTTTCAGCTGGACCTGTTGCTTCAACCATGGGTAACAGGTCGAATCATAATTTGCATTTGAGTAAAATACGTTTTTCAAAACTTCATTTTATATGTCGATTTATTAAATGGCATTATACAAAACAAAACACATTCCTGTCAACGCCGGCTCAAGTTACAGCACAGTCTTTTCTGCAACACTGTCACAAGCACTTTTAATAAACGCTGTCAATTTGATTGTTATTTTGCATCGTAATTCAAATGTTTTGGACCGTTGTCATGCGTTTGCACCTGTCGACCACCGTACACCACACACCTTTAACATGAGGGAGCATTTGGTGTGATGTGAAATGTCAAGATACAGGAAGAGGCATTGAGATTGTAGATTATTTATTTAGGTCACAGTAAACTGAAAAATAAAGTCATAAACGAAACTAAATAAAATAAGAAATCATAGTGGTAGACCAGCGATGCATTAGTCACTGTGAATGACAGAAAAACCCCAAACTGGTGGTGTATACACACACACACACACACACACACACACACACACACACACACACACACACACACACACACACACACACACACACACACACACACACACACACACACACACACACACACTCTTTCCTTCAGGACAAACATGCAAGCTTCTCTTGAGTCATCCACATTCACCATGGCAACACCTGTACACAATCAGGTCTACAAACACACACACACACACACACACACACACACACACACACACACACACACACACACACACACACACACACACACACACACACACACACACACACACACACACACACACACACACACACACACACAATTGGTTCAGCATAAAGAAAGATACTTAATGGGCTTTTTCCTGTCATCAGTGTGTGTGTGTGTGTGTGTCATTGCTCAGCATAAACACACCGGTCATCACACCCGCTAACCAATCAGAGCGTATCGTGCAGCAGGGTGCTGAGTCTCTAGCGGAAATCCCCGCTCCGTCTCCAGATCCCTTTCCCCGCTCTTCTTTCAGTGACATCATACCACCCCCACATCTCCTCCTGGTTTCTGCTGTCAGTCACAGTCACTAACAGATGTAACTTTTACTGAAACTCAGGAGTTTGAGGAGTTTCAGCAGAGAGTGACTGGGTTGTGTAATGTATTAACCTGTAGCTCAGCTCTCACACATATCGTTTCCTCTTGGTTTCTTTTTTTAAATATAGTAAGTCTCGGGTCAGATGGTTTCGTATAAAATCCAAAGACGGCTGATCCATCACTTGTTTGAAAATAGTGGTAGCAAACCATCTTAGGTCAAATCATTTCAGAAGAGATGGGGAGTTAGGTTTTGTTTAAACTGAGACATGTTGGTTTAAAATCAAAGACTTTTCAGAATAAACCTGATCAATGTTTAGTGCTTCCAGTTTTTCACCAGAGGGTCTTCAGTGATTGTGATGTTGCTCTGAAGGTCTGTGTCCTTCTGTATTTTCTGAATGTTTGTCCTTGTCTAGTCCCTTCTTTTCCCTTGGATGTTTTCATTATGTTGTGTCACATTTATCAGATCATTTTACTGACTTTTCTTCGTGTTTTTAGGTCTTCAGTCAGGTTTCGTCACCCTGCCTCGCCTTTCCCGCCTCGACAGACAGTTTCAGGAAGGAGACGTCCGGCGCGGCTCTCTCCCCGAAGCAGGAGACTTCCCCCTGACACGATCAGACTCCCTCGCCTCCTTCACCGTGGACCTCGGGCCTTCTCTAATGTCCGAGGTCCTGAGCTGGATCGACAACCCCAGCTGCTTCCAGATGTCCAATCACAGCCAGGAAGCAGACGAGGAAAAAGAAGAAGAAGAAGAAGACAACGGCTCTTTAACACCTGTGCAAAGCCCCGAGGGGACTTCCCCCAACCCCTCCATGAGCTCCTTCAGCAGGAACATGAACAGCAGGAGGCGCTGCAGTCGCAAATGGAGAGAGGAGGAGGAGGAGGAGGAGGAGGAGGAGGAGGAGGATGAGCAGGAGGTGGAGGTGGAGAAGGAGGAGAGGCCAGTGAGGACTCCAGATGTTTGTGCCGGGTCTCCTCAGAGAGTGGAGCATGCTATGGAGGCGGAGAGGTTTCAGAAGGCAGCGGATGTTTTGTCCCGTCACTACGGTGGAGGATCCTTCACCAAAGGAACAATGAGGAGCAACAACAGCACCGGCTCCCCGGCTTTCTCCCAAGGACGCCAAACACCAAATGATTCGTCTTCTGAGGAGGAGGAAGAGATCAAAGTCTAGATGTCGTGATATTTCCTATCAAATACGCTGACTTTACTTCAATACTGTGTGGTGGATATTAAAGCTTTCGCTAAATATAACACAATTTGGTAAAAATAACCATGTGCGATTGTTTTGACTGACATTGAGATTGCTATATTATTCACATAACCACTAGAGGCCCTATTATGCTTTTTTTGGTTTTCCTTCCCCGCCTGAAATGCCTCCATTGGACTCCGTAACAAAGTGACATCACTATGTAACACTCATGCTTCTGTTGGCTAGTGCTCCAACACATTGTACGTGATAGGCTAAGGGGCGGGACATCTCTAAGCGGTTGACCAATCAGAACAGAGCCAGCCAACTAACCAATCAGAGCAGACTGGGCTCTGGTTTCAGACAGAGGGTGAAAAGAGGTGCTGCAGCACAGGCAGTATGAGAAAAATAAAGAGCTTTCTGAACTTTAAAGCATGGAGACATACAAAGAAAATACAAACGTGACCCTGAAAATGAGCATCAGAGGGCCCCTTTGATCAGAACTCTTTAGTTTGATCTCTAACAAACATTTGAAAGTGAGTGAAGATTGTCCCACCTATATTAATTATTCTTGTAAGGGTTGATTAACACCTCTGGGAAACTCCGATTTTGATACTTTTTCCACCCTATATACACAAGGCATCACTACAGAGCAATGTATTTTACATAAGGATGTTAAGGCTCATCAGTCTGAAGCTGAACGGGACATTTAAGTTTGTAACGCTTGTGATAAAACCTGTGTACATTGTTAATAAATGACCTGGTGTAACTCCACTTATCTTTTCCTGAAGGCCAGAGAAAACATAATAATACAAGACAATAAAAACTGTAAATGTAACTCCTACTGTTGCATGTGTTTTGTAGTAAAGTAAGGGCAGTGTTGACTTGACTCATACTGTATCTCTTCAGTTGACCTACCGTTTCCAAACCCAGAATCAAGCTACAACCTTTCAAGATCATTTGAATTCAAACATTTTATTTTCTTGTGCACAACGGGACATTTTAAATAACATTTCAAATTCACATTGAAGATCTAAACCCTTCAACAATATTTCTTACAGTAACCGTTTAAAAGTCTCATCTTTAACCAATGCATGCGCTACAGGAGTCTTTTAGCAGATCTTAAAGGAAGTCAGTTTGAAGTCTCCTGCGATTCTGACGTAGTTGATGACATCCACATTCTCACGGTTGGGAAACTGCACTTGCTGTCCGTCAGGAAGCTCCACCTCAAACACGTCTCCAGCCAGCATCAACCCCAGCTGGAATAGAAAAGATTATAAGGAAGGAGTCTGAGACGGACATCTAAAAACGATTCCTAAAAAAAATTCCAATTGTTGATCTAATCTGGTTTAGTAAATGCACTTGAAGAGAAAATATGTGTTTACTTCCAGGATTCGCTAGCGATTCAACACACTGTACGATAGGCTAAGGGGCGGGACATATTGAAGCGGTTGACCAATCACAACAGAGTCGGCCAGCTAGCCAATCAGAGCAGACTGGGCTCTGGTTTCAGACAGAGGGTGAAAAGAGGTGCTGCAGCACAGACAGTATGAGAAAAATAGAGAGCTTTTTGAACATTAAAGCATGGAGACATGTCCCAGGAGAGACACAGAATGCTGATATGAACCTGAGTGTTCCTCACCTTGACCTCTCCGCCCCTGTGAAGGGGGTTGTGTGTGTCTCGTATCTCATTGCCCCAAGAGCCAGCAGTCTTAGAGTTGAAAACAAGAACGGATCCATCAGCGTCGTCGTCAAAACGAGGGTTAAAGTGCAGCGCGATGTCGTCTGTGCCAGAGCCGAGCTCGATCTTGAATCTGATTGGATCAGAGAAAATAAACACAGGTTTAACATGACATAATCACAAGGACACTTTAATGGAAATGTGATTTTAAAGGTGTGTGAGATGTACTGTAACCTTAAGATTTTCCTGAAGTATTTTAATACTAAACAGATGTTTTTAAATATAGAACAACATGTTTTATAACATCAAGATTAAGGGTTTTAGGAAAATAACAAAGCTTACCTGAGGTTATAAGGAAGAAAGATACTTACTGTTTTCCCAGAGTGAACCAGCATAAATATCACCATAAGAAGGAAATAAAAACAACATCTGTACAATTGACTGTTGTGTTCCCGTACTACTTTAACGTTACTCAGTGTAGGATGAGCCATACTCTCAAGAATTTAAGATCCTTAAGAGGGTAACTAAACATGTGTTGTGCATTTATTGTTCACTGATCATTCTCTAGAGAGCAACTGATTTTAAGTTGCAACAAAAACGTATTAAAGTTAAAAAATGCACGTTTTGTGTTTGGTTTGCTTACCTCTCAGCATCATGCTGGATGATCCCCTTCACCTTCAGCCTGTCTCCGGCTGTCAGACTCAGATTCTTCATTTCAAGCTGCTGAGAGAAACACAGAAATTAAAGTTTTAAACAATTTATTTGGAAAAGGACAGAAGGCTGAATGTCATCATAGAATTAGAGTTGTATTAAATCAATTTCAGGATGCAAACCCATACTCTGTTCATAAGGCAGTACATTAAGAGATGAAACAAAGCAGATAAACTTACCATGGTCATTTTGGTGTTGCTGTTGGTCAACACTCCTGCAGCTGATGGAAGTCTTTCTGCACTGGAAGACAACATGTAAGTGGTAAGACTGTGAAGTTTCTCCTAATTTATAATGTGAAGCACAAAGACTCGTTCATTATCATCATGACAATCAAGGAGCCCATTTAACGCAGAGGCTCTCTTTAATCACTGCTGTTGAACTCATTTAGAAAATGAGATTAATCACGGAGCAGATTTTGAGTAGCAGCTGCCACTGTGGTACTGTGATCCGTTTATAAAACTACTCTGTCAAGAACTTTTACAAATATATCAAGATTGGGAGCCATTGTTTCCATTGAGTAGGGTCTGCAATGCATTATACAAACACCACTCACTAGAATAAATTGTACATGTATTAAAATTAGTTAAATGTTTAACTTTCAAAAAGGAAATATATACAGGATTATTACTGAGTATTTGGGACTTGTTTTATTCTCATTCTATGTTATTGCATGCTACAAATGTACATTTCCCCACTGTGGGACTAATCAAGGATTTCTGATTCTGACTCTATAAAAACGTATTTTATTTGAATACATTTGTTACACTTTTGTGATTTCCATGACTTATTTATAAACGTATCTGTTTTGTTAAACATGGTTATCAAACATTAGAACTGCGAGACATACAATTAATCAAGCGCGTCACTGTATACAATTCACTTCCGGATAATTTCAGAATAAAAGATAATGTTACGGCAAACTAATTTAAGGAATAACAAAAAAGAGGTAACACAAATGACCACTTAACGGTTTCAAATTTTAAAAAACTCTTGTCAAACGACACGAAATGTGCTACAAAGTTTGACTTAAGTGGCTAACGGGAGTAACAGTTTATAGAGCCAACATGCCGCAGTGCTAGCAAACAATTTCAGTAGCATCAGTAGGCTACCGTAAACGTTAGCCACCTTCTTGAAATGTCTTATTAAGTAGTCTCCATCGGCAAATGTCTCAAAATTTGTTCCATTTTTGATTGACACTAGGGGAATACGGACCGACAATTTAGACAGATTAGTTGATATTGTCTCGAAATGCTTCGGTTCCGAAAATACTCACCGAAAGTGTTAGTATGTGTTCTGTCTTCAATGCCGCTGGCTTTATTAATTTCCTATCCTGCGGTTCCCTCTTGTGGCCACAGGGTGGCGGTAAATCTCACAGTTCTAATATCTGCCCCGACAATAGGACACATATTACGGTTAAAATCGAGTTTATTTAGAATCATACTTTGGTGTGGGTCTTTTTGGGTAAAAACAAATGAAAATTGTAAGGAAGGCGACCAAAAATCTATAGCCTCCTCCAATCTGTAATCCGTGTATGGCCAACCACCGCTTGCTCCATTTTGTTTTGAAAGTAGTCACCAGAAGTGCTATGATATGTGCATTGAAGCTGATTTATATCACTGTAGCTGACTATGATGTGCTGCAGTTCCAATACCATTTCATCTTTAAATGTACACCAGTTTGACGATATTAAAAATATTAGTATTTTGTATTCATTATCATATTTAGTTAGGTCATTATAATCAGAATTTCCCCTTTTTTAAAACAAAATGAATATGTGGCAGTTCCAGTCTCTGACCACTAGGGGGCATTACATACTCATGAATATAAATACTTGGTAGTCAATACATGGGGTTTGTATTGGTTGCTAACCAGGTGTACATAAATAAAGTGTTCGGGGTAAATATACCATTGAAAAATGTGGACTGGTTGTTTATAATAAAGAAAACCATCTAAAAACATTGAAGATGTAAAAAGTCTTTACCTATGACCACTTCCGCTATGACCCCGGCAGTGACGTCAGAAAGTAAACAGAGGAGCTGTCAGTGGATCCAGAAATTGAATTAAAAGAGAAATTGCGTCAAAAGACACCGATTTTTGGGGCAATTTATGAACGCTAAGGGACACTCGAATGAGAACCCGGTGCCTAAATAAAAGAAAGGTAAATTATTTACAAAGTTTTAACGTTTCTGAACAAACGAATTCTGCTCTTCCATCTGCAGTAGCCAACAGTAGCAGCTAATGTTAGCATGTAATGTTCCTGCTTTTGGCTTACGTCATTATATATATAGGTCTTACACATGTTGTTTTTAGATCATAGTTCGATGTATTTAGTTTATATGTTGCATGTGTTCAGACGGAGTTAACAGGTGAACACCAGGTAGATAGCAGCACGATAAGTCACCAGCTGTTTGTCCACCTGCTGCAACTCAGATCAGTTTCAGCGAACAAAGATCTTCTGTCCTGCTTTATTTAGGGCTGTAATCAATGTTATAGATACTGTCTCTCCCATCCCAATAAGCTTACTTTTAGCTCGTGAATCAGCTGCTCAAAGTGATATTTCTGTGTGTATTTTACCACTCCTACATGATTTGAATGAGGTGGTTTTTGTATTGATCATTCTCAGGTTTACCAGGGACAGGAGTGACACTGTGCTGGGATGTTCACAGACATGGACTATGAGTTGGAGGAGGACAAACTGTGAGTTATAATAATGTGTTTCCTTTTTGTAATCTGAGTTATTCAGTGTGTGTTTTTCAATATGGAAATCCTTTAATCTTCAGTTCATATAAAGACAAACACAGTAGCTAACAGTCTGACTCCTGATATGAACTTTATACGCTTTCTTCTCATTATTTATAAACCTGCTAAGCTTTATGATAAAATCCTGTATTACTGGGAATTTTGCAATGCAGGGTACACTAAAAAGCTAAGAATCACAATGTAGTGCGAGGTGATATGGAGAAAGTCAGATATCATTTCTTTCTGAGCAAATAAATATATATCCATATTTTAACGTCATTGCAGGGTTGGTATTTGTGTTTCAGCTTATTTACACAAGATAAGTAATCATCAGTAATGTGCATTTAATGGCAGAATTGGTAAATGCAGATGCTTAAACAGCTAGTACAGTCTGGTTCATTCAGAAAATGACATGTATTGCCGTAATGCATCCTTTAAAACCAGGAAAAGACACATAAAAATGTCTAAACTCTAAGACGATATCTTGTTTCATATCATGATATCGATATCATTTGATATATATTGCTCAGCCCTATTTTAATGTGTGATGTTTTCTTCTCATCAGGGGGATACCAACGGTACCTGGTACTGTGGTTCTGAAGAAAGACGCTAATAACCTCATTGGGATCAGCATTGGAGGTGGGGCTCAGTACTGTCCGTGCCTCTACATCGTCCAGGTATGTACAGAGCAAGGGATTATAAACCTGTTTATGAACGTAGAACATTTCGATCAAGTTTAGAATAAAAAGAACAGGAGTCATTGGTACCTTTTTTAATGTGTTGTCTCCCAGGTCTTTGATAACACCCCCGCAGCTCTGGATGGGACTCTGGCAGCCGGCGATGAAATCACAGGCGTGAACGGGAAACCAGTGAAGGGGAAAACCAAAGTGGAAGTGGCCAAGATGATCCAAGCTGTTCAGGTACACACATACTGACACAATGATTTACAGTCCCAAACCAAACCGGGATCAGAGGGTTTATTATCATCTCTTATACATATCTGAGGATACAAAGTCTAGTATTGAGCCAAATTCCAGGCATTCTTCTCTGTTAGTGATTAGAGAAGTATTGGATTCAAAATTAAACCCAGTCATCGAATGCAGCTAATTATTGCTTTGCTTTTCCCACATCATGAACATTTCCATTAATCATTTATCAAGTGTTTATACATAAAGGATTATTCCTCAACCCTGGAATTTGTGGTAAAATGTTCTATTGGTTTCAAAATTGAAAGCCACACCAACCAAACGTCAAACCACCAGTGTCTTTTAACACATACAAAATAATCATTTAAACAGGGTAACATGGAAAAGGAAGGAAACGTAACTCACATTTTTCCTGTCCCGCCGAGGCTGCAGGCTTATCAGTGAACAGTTGGAGAGTTTACTTATTATGGGTGCAAACACAGCGGCCGTCTGGTTAAAGGGACTTCACTGCCAGGGATAAAAGCAGGATAAAGTGACCGGAGCAGAGCGGCTGTGTTGTTTCTGCCAACCATTGTTCGCACCCACAAAAATGTCCTGACTTCCTGCATGGTGGATTAAAGATGGGGTGCACTGTGGATTTAAAAGATTACATTCTGCTGTCCGTGCAAATAAAAGTGCACGTGAATTTCACCCGTGCCATTTATTTTCTTCATATATTTTTTATATATATTTCTAGATTTATCGCATATTCTATATTTCCAAATTAAATTTTGTACAATTGTTTCATTGCAATTCTTTTATGCAAATATTTATTTTTACCACCGACAAAAACATTTAATATTTGTTTATCTGTTTATTGCATTTAAAAATATATAGTACCAATGCATTTTGTATTGGGCGTAGTACCCGAGGACTTCCTGGAAGATAGCCACACAAAATTGTTAAGGACACTTCTGCTAATTGCAAATAAAGTCATAACGGCCTCCTGGTTGAAGCCACAGCCCCCAACAATAGTTCAATGGAGGGATAGAGTCCAAGAGGTTTATCACATGGAATATACCACTGCAGTTTTACATCTTAAGTCAGAAGCATTCCTCAATAACTGGACCCCTATTGTGTTGTATTTCCACCTTGTATGACTGTATGACCTTTTTGTATGTTTTTCAACTTTGTCATATAAGATTTTGTTTTGATGCACTGCACGACTGATGTGAAAATAAAATAAAAAGAAGTTAAAAAAAATATATATATAGTAATAGTAATATTAATATTTGTATTTATAATTATATTTATTTATTGTATGTTTTATTTTGTAATATTTCCAAATGTGTCTCCTTTTTTATTGAATTCTTGGCACAAATGCTTTGAAATGTTTGTCATCTCTTCATGAATAATTATACATTTGAATCCATATTTGTTTATTTATTGCATATAAATGACTCCATTGTTCATTTACCATTTTTTATACATTTCCATATTTATTTATGATGTATTTATTTATTGGGATTATTTTTCTCTTGAAGTGGCTGACTCTGATATCTGAGGCGTGTTTGTTGTTGTTGATCTCTGCTCATGTTTCCGCAGAGTGAAGCAGTAATCCACTACAACAAACTGCAGGCGGACCCCAAACAGGGGAAGTCTCTGGACATAGGTACACACACACACACACACACACACACACACTATATTATTGTAGCATACATGTTATATACTGTAATACAGTCTGCATATTTGTTAAACCCCTGTATTTGTGGTTCAGTGCTGAAAAAAGTGAAACATCGCCTGGTGGAGAATCTGAGCTCCGGCACAGCTGACGCTCTGGGACTCAGTCGAGCGATTCTATGTAACGGTAAGATTAATATTAGGATAATTCTGGTATCTTTAGGGATTTTTATAGAGGTCAATATAAAGGTAAACCTGTGTGGATTTAATTTGCTTCACAGACGGACTGGTCAAAAGACTGGAGGAGCTGGAGAAAACAGCAGAGCTCTACAAAGGTAAAGAGAAATCTGTGATAAATCGTGACTATTTTAAATCTGATGTTTTAATGTTGTTTGTTGAAACCAATGCGTTGTTCTGGTCGCCTGTAGGACTGATGGAGCACACCAAGAGACTACTCAGAGCCTTCTTTGAGCTTTCTCAAACACACAGAGGTGAGTTACTGCGACACAATAGCTTGGTAAAACCTTTTCTGCCTTTTGAAATGTACTAGAAAAAGAAAAAACACATAAGAATGATCTAATCAAACCTATTGTTTGTATTTTGGATGTGTAGTTATCTGATTTGATTTCATTCATGTGTGCATGCCTCCTTATTATCTGCCTATAACAGTGTGAAGATCCTGCTGTGTGACAAATAAAGGATTTGTGATTCTGAAATCATCCTAAGCGATTCAGTTTTAGTGTCTAGTGTATCTGATTGTTATCGGGAAATGTTCCCCTGCAGCATTTGGCGATGTGTTCTCGGTCATCGGGGTGCGAGAGCCTCAGGCCGCAGCCAGCGAGGCCTTCGTGAAGTTTGCAGACGCTCACCGCAACATCGAGAAGTACGGCATTCAGCTGCTGAAGACCATCAAACCTGTGAGTACAGATCACGGTGTAGCTTTAAAAGCACAACCTTGAGACCTCTGGTATGTTTTTGAAATGCTCTCTTCTTGTTGTGCAGATGCTCCACGATCTGAACACGTACCTTCACAAAGCCATACCCGACACCAAGCTCACCATCAGGAAGTACCTGGACGTGAAGTTTGAGTATCTGGTAAGGCGGCAGCTCTTCTGTAAATCTGTTCAACAATTTCTCAGTCAACGGAGAAACTGCATTAATCCCTATTGTGTTTCAGTCGTACTGCCTGAAGGTGAAGGAGATGGATGATGAAGAGTACAGCAGCATCGTGAGTTCTCCTTTTAAAACATTGAAATAACTTTATTGTAATGCTTCGTTATTTTGACAGAGTTTGTCTTTGGGGTTTAACTTATTCAGTTTATTTAACATGATTTCCTTTTGGTGTATTATATTGTGTATAATGGGTTTCTTGCTGCAGGCCATGGGGGAGCCGCTGTATCGGGTCAGCACCGGGAACTACGAGTACCGTCTGGTGCTGCGGTGTCGACAGGAAGCCCGCGCTCGCTTCGCCAAGATGAGGAAGGACGTTCTGGAGAAGATCGAGCTGCTGGACCAGAAACATGGTCTGGTTTTGTTTTATTAAGTATCTCATCTTTTATGTTTGTCAGTGATTACATTTCTTAACAAACTTTTCCCTCGTCTTCCTCCTCTTCCTCCCCTACAGTCCAGGACATCGTGTTCCAGCTGCAGCGCTTTCGTCTCAGGAATGTCTCATTACTACGACGAGTGCTACGCCGTGCTGAAGGAGGCGGACGTCTTCCCCATCGAGGTGGACCTCTCCCGCACCACCATCAACTACGGCAGCCAGTCGTTGTACACCGGAGAGGACGAGGAGGAAGAGGAGGAGGAGGAGGGAAAAAGAGAAGAGGAAGGAAGACAGGCAGAGAACGGTGCTGAGAAACTGATCGATGACGAATGAGAGTGTGTTTGTGTGCTGTGTATTATGGAGATGAAGTCCATTCCTCTAACATGCTCTTTACTTTATGTCACTGCACTCACCAAGCAGCGATCCTTACAGTGGACGACCCTTCCAAACGTGCTACAGCAACTCGAAACATTTCCATCAGGAGAAACAGGCTGCAGTTTCAAAAATGATGCACATACAATAACACAAAGGTACCAAAACACATGCAAATGAAGGAACATCTTCACCAAGTTGAGGAAACCTGCGCAGCGTTTACTTATTTATTAAAAGCGACACATAAACGTAGCGCTGCAAGAAGCTCCAAAACGGAAAGAAAACGGGACACTAAGAGGTGATACACACTTTGAGGGATTAGAGAAGAGTTAGCCTTTTTCATAACGACCAAACTATTTTGTCAGTACATTTTAAATGGCTAGGTTAGACGTTAGCTAGCTAGCTCACCGCAGATCTGCAATAATATCAGAAGGAATCATGTGATCACAATGTTTAAAAAAAGCTGATAAAAAGTATATTTGACCAACATTTTGGCCAACTTTATCATCTCTGAGTTTCAACAAGCGCTCCGGCCCCAGCTGTGTGCGTCACTTTTTAGTGTCCCCGGTTCCGTTGTCTTTGAACTTCTTGCAGCGTTTCATTATTTATGCAGCGCTTTTAGTAAAAGTGTTTCGTCGTGTTGGTAAAGACGTTCCTTCATTTGCAGGTTTTGGCACATTTGTGTTTTTTTTTATGTGTTTGGATCTTTGTTTTCAAACTGCAGCGACAACCCTCTAATGGAAACGTTCACGGCCGTTGTAACGCGTTTGCACCTGTGGGCCACTGCAGCTAAAATGGATGAAAGCGAAGACTACTGAAAAGCGCTGCTATTATGCTGTTTGTTTGTCTTTTTGTTGGTGTTTTCTTTGTCAAATCAACAGCTTTGTGATTATTTTTCCATATCAACTTTACTTTCATTTTGAATCTGAATGCTTTGAAGGGTTTTTATTTGCAGTACGATTGATATGCATATCTGGTGTGCCTTCTTAGCTCTTAATGAATTGTAATGGGCTGTGTTTCAGTGTTGATATTGTTGTTGATTGTATAAGTTATTCCTTTATATTTGCATTTTTATTAGACATTTTGAAAAGGGAACTATCTACTGACTACCTTAAATGATGTTTAGTGGTTAATGTCAAGTGGCATTTTCTCCTCAGCTTAACAGACAAATAGCTAACAACACTACTGGATAACATGTATGAAATGTGAAGGTGTTGATGAAGATGATGACTGAAGCAGACTTCATTTTATTCCTACATGAAGACTTTGTTACATTCCTTTATCCCCCCCCCTTTTTTTTAAGGTCATACGATTTGATTCACTTGTTCCTGCTGCTTGCTTTAAATCAAATGCGTTTATTTCTATCCTGTAACACACTGGCATTGCTCACTTCTTCATAACAGCATGTTTCTGTTTATTGGGAGGGGAAGTGGACACACAGAGCTTTACCACTGTGTGGAAACAATAAATAATGCAAACACTACATGTACTGTAAATAAGTGTGTACAAATGGAAAGGGTGTAAAAACAGTGTACCTTCATATCAACTGTTTTTCTCTCTTAAACCAGTAAACAGAAAAGCAACTGAATTTGTTTTGTGTGTTTTTGCCTTATCCCATCCCAACAGATAAAACTCAAGAGCATAATGTCAGATCAGAACACACGTTTGGTTAATTATATCAAACCCTGAGAAAAATCAGTAAATATCTTTCTGAGAGCTATCTATATTTATATTATTTTATGTTGCAATTTAGACTTTTTCTTTATTTAATGTAAATATAAATGAACTGCTGTTGAGTTGGATCAATGTGCTGCTGCTGCTGCTGCTGCTGCTGCTGGTCTCTTCCTCCATTGTGAAGCGAATGAAAACATTTATTTTAGTACTTTGAATTTGGATTTCAACCAAACATAAACTGCATTTAACCCTAATATAAACCAATAATCCCTTTCAAATTGGACATGGTTTACTGTTGAACACTTGGAGGCAGCATTACATCATACATCCTGGCGTAAGTGTAGTCCTGAACATATTATTATCATGTTAAGTTGACTTATATGGACTTAAATCAAACTGATATGGTCTTAAATCAAACTTATAATGACTAAAATCAAACCGCTAAATAAACTATAAGTAAAATAATAATGTGTAACAATAAGGCTGTGTTCACTATATGAATCTATAAATAGTTCTATGACGTAAGTGATCTGCCGCATAGCCCCAGTGGCCTAATGGATAAGGCACTGGCCTCCTAAGCCAGGGATTGTGGGTTCGAGTCCCATCTGGGGTGAAACTCTTTTGCTTTAAAAAAACAAAAACTCTAAATACTTAAACACTCAAATTAACTGACTCCAAATTCCCATTTGCAAATTCAGATATATGTTAACCTATCCTAACGCTCAAATGGCACACATATAATGTAGTTCCCGTGTTCTCCTGCCTGCAGCCAATCAGGAGAGGTTCCGCTGCACACTCAGGTTGCTTTGGATTTTCCCTCCCTCCGCCGTATGATTTATTTCCTCGTCACCTAAACAGCTTCGGGACGATCAGCATTCCAGTCTGCAGTCATTTAAAACTTTTTAACGGTATTTGCACAGCCATGCCTTCAGTAAACCGACTGTGTGTATTTCTTTTGTTTACCGTGTCTACGACCTTCGCCTCTGCTGACAGTAAGTAGTCCGTGTTTACGTTAAAATTCGATTAGTTAAAGGATTTAATGGCTTTACCCAACAGATAGAGGTTGCCTGTAAGCATGCATGCACATTTGTATACATTTTACCCTGACTTTCTGTCAACTGTTGTGATTTAAGGTGTGATCGCTTGACTTGATTTTGTTTTCCTTACCTGTTCTTACACATAGTTTACAGGGTAATCTCCAGATTCACGAGTGATCCTGACACTGAAATCTATTAGTTTTCACTTTCATTTTAGTTTAATTCATGACTCTTACTAATAAAGACACAATAACACATACAAGAATAAAGTTAGACATGCAGGGGATGGATATTTTTAGTGAATGTGAGATGTAGTCTAGTGACCCCCAAGTAGATATATTCTTCTGTCACTCAATCTTAAAAAACAGCATCCAAAATGCAATGCACAGTGTGCACAGTGTAGATGCACCAATATACTGTATTACAAGTATTATAGGCCAGCACAAACCTAAAAAGAAATATAAATATAAGTTGATTGTTAGAGTTACTGAACATAGGACTTCATTTTCAACTGTTTTGTCTTTTTCCATCTACATAACTTTTGTAGCAGACTTTGAAAAGCCATTTTGTTGTGCCTTCTCAGTGCAATGTTTTTTTATTTCTTCTCAGATATGACCGCAGCCACTGTGTACTGGGATCCCGCCCAAAAGCTGGTCCTGCTGAAGGAGGGGGTGCTGGAGACGGAGGGGGATGCATACGGGTATCTGAATGACACGCTTTCCACTTCAGGCTGGAGCATCGTAGAGATCCGGGCCGGGTACGGGAACACCCCTGAAACTGATGAGGTGACCTTCTTCCTGGCCGGCTACCTGGAGGGCTACCTCACTGCCCAGTAAGTCTCTAGATGCTGTCTTGTTGGTCTCCATATAGAGAACGTTTTAATCTACAGGGTCTATTAATGCAACAGCTATTAATCTAGCATATGTGAGGCAAGGCTGTAAAAAAATATGTAAAAGGATAGAAAAGATAGTGGAAGGTCACATTTACAGATGAGATGCCACGTTTACATACAGTTTATGCATGCATTCTCTTCCTCCCCAGGCAGATGATGGACCACTATACCAACATGTATCCACAGCTGATCGACGACCCAAAGATCCTGGACCATGTTCAAAGTTTCATGTCGTAAGTTTGTTCTCTTTTACTTTTAAAAAATCAAAACCGCAGCAAAACATACAATCTGAGATATATCATCAGATCCTCTTTTCAGAGTTTTTCAGTTCAGCTCATACTGGTGCAATAACAATGTTTACAAGTGTTTTAAAGGAAGAAATTCTAATGACAACGGTAAACTGTAAAAACCCCTGTCACCTGGGCTTGTAGGAAGCAGGACTCGTGGACCAGAGAGCAGGTGAAACTGAACAAGAGCTCTGATCCTCTGTGGAGACACGCCGGCTTTATCGTGGCTCAGATGGATGGACTGCAAGCAGGAGCTGCAGCATGGGCCAAGAAACAAGGGAAGAAGGTATAAAAGGAGAAGAAATCTCCAACAAAACATATGCTTAACATGTATAAATCAAGGGGAAACATCAGATGTAAAAGTGTTTGGATAATACCAAGAAGTTCCGTAGTAAAAAGATCTCTAGGAATTTATGAATATGAAGTTTATCTTTATAATAGAAATTGGAAGTTCTGCTTCAAGATCTTAAAGCTTTAAATGGTGCTCTGCCATGTTCTTATTCAAAATGAGGAACCTCCTATTCATACCAACCATGTGACTCATTTATCACAGTTTGTCACTGTAAAAATGTAAATTATGAGACATGAGATTATACGTCTTATTCTAGTAGATAAAAAGATATAGTCATAATCCACAAAATGAGATGACTTTTGGTTCCGATCTGTCTTCTTACTATCAATGAAACTGACAGTAATGCTGGATAACACTTTTTAACCATGGCCTTATTGAATCTACACCTGACATACTATTATTTTATTGTTTTAAGCAACAGTTTAAGATCAGTAATACATTCTTGAGGAGACATAACCTTCAAACGCAGCTTAGGAAGTGCAGATTTGGTACGAAAAGCAATTGAGTTCATTGTTTTTAAGCTTGAGTTATATAATATTGTGTTGGTTATTTTCTTATTATGGAAGCGGCACTACTATTCATTTTCCTTTGCTGACCAGCATCTGTTTATCTGGTGTCCTTCCCACAGCCGCTGTCCCTGTTTGCCATCCAGTTCCTGAATGCAATGGGGGACCTGCTGGATCTGATCCCAGCTCTGGTCCCATCCTCCAAACCTCCGGCTAGAAACTACAAACTCCCAGGGATGGGACACTGCTCTGCTCTCATCAAGGTGGGAGGGCAACACATGTCATGCTTTTTACATGCTCTACATTATGCACAGAGCAACAGAAACAAAAATGCTGTTCCTCCCTTTCAGATGCTGCCCGGCTTTGAGAATCTCCTGTTTGCCCACTCCAGCTGGTACACTTACGCTGCCACCATGCGGATCTACAAACACTGGGATTTCCGCATCACTGAGCCCAACACGGCCACCGGGAAGCTGTCCTTCAGCAGCTATCCTGGTACGTAGGGATTCACCACAACAAGAATCCTTCAAACAGTTGTAACAGTTTTCCAGATTGTCAGAAAAGCTTATCTTTCTCTTTTAGGTTTACTCGTGTCTCTGGATGACTTCTACCTCCTGGGCAGTGGTCTGATGATGACCCAGACCACCAACAATGTCTTCAACTCCTCCCTGTTTGACACAATCACTCCCAACAGTCTGTTTGCATGGCAGAGGGTCAGGCTGGCTCACAATTTGGCACATACCGGGGAGGAGTGGGCCAAAACCTTCTCTATGTTCAACTCTGGTGAGTGTTGGCTCTAAAGGCAATAACAGAAACCTGCAATAGCAATATGAGTCACCCTGGGCTAGAGGCTACATTAGCCACTATTAGCAGGCGTGTAATAAAACAGAAGATGTATCTGGCTCTGCTTGTGAAGGTACCTACAACAACCAGTACATGGTGTTGGATAGGAGCAAAGTGAAGCTGGGCCACAGTGTTGAAGACGGCGCTCTGACGGTGGTGGAGCAGATCCCCGGGCTGGTGGAGTACTCTGACCAGACACAGGCTCTGCGCAGAGGTAACTTCAGCTCCTTTTTGCTATTTCACTTTAGTTTATTTGAACATTTTTTAGACCTTATGTTTCTCTTTGCCTCCGCTTACCACAGGTTATTGGCCGTCCTACAACATTCCTTTCCACCAGAAGATCTACAAGATGAGTGGGTATGGACAGATGTGGGAGGAGTACGGAGAGGACTTCTCGTATGATCTCTGTCCCAGAGCCAAGATCTTCCGCCGTGACCAGGCTGATGTGAAGGACATAGACTCCCTGAAGCACATCATGAGGTTCAATGGTGTGTGGATCTGTCTCGTTTTGCCTGGTTATGACCAGACTGTATATAATAAGTGGACGTTGTCACCGTTAAATCACCTGTTTTTTTACGTGACCAAATGTGAAAAGCTTTGTTGATCTGGACAGAAGCGAGGCCTGTCGGGTACCTAGTCATGCTAGCCCTAATTACCTAGCTTGAGTTGCATCTGTAATTGTGTGAATGCTGGTTCAGTGACACAACATTCACACTATATCTTTAAATCTAAAACTTCTTGATATTTCAGTTCTTCCATTCATTCTTTGCTGTCTTAACTACTGCAGCATATTTAACCGTGTGAAGGCAACACCTCTGCTCTAAACTCCATATCGAGCTCATTTATTGTTCCTATTGTTTTTTTTCTGCTTGTTTGCAGACTACAAGAAGGATCCATACTCTAAGGGGGATCCATGCAAGACAATCTGCTGCCGTGGCGACCTGAGGGCAGAGAAAGCTACACCAGGAGGCTGCTACGACACTAAGGTAGCACCCTGTCACCACAGTGCCATATCACTGTACTAATGACGTATTTTGTAGGCTGACAAAGCAAGATCTGTGGTTAACACATGTTTATGATATTTCCATGCCAAAGGCGGCAAATATTCAGCATTATGACGTGTAGTAGTTCCATTTAGTCACTTGTTGTCCACCCTTGTTTGAAAGACACATAAAAGCTTCACCAGTGGGTTACTTACTGATGTATTTTATGTCGTAGAACAAAATGTTAAAACCTCCTAAGCTAACAGACCTTATTTCTGGTCTCTAACAAATTACACAGAAAAAAAGTATTGACTTAGAGACGAGGGGATCAAAGGTGAACAAGTGCTAACTCAAGCCGGGTTTTTATGACTCATTCCTGCCCCACTCTATAGAGGCAAAATGTCTTTAAGCTCAGATTCTCTCTGGTCTCCGTGTTGTTGTTGGTCCAGGTGACGGATTTCAACTTGGCTGGAGAGTTTGTTGCGGAGGCTGTGAACGGGCCAACGACACAGGACGGACTCCCACCGTTTATTTGGGATAAATTCAGCAACATGAGCCACCAGGGTCTCCCGGAGTTCTACAACTTCACCTTCGTCCGGATGCAGCCTCTCATCTTCGAGCCATGAGGTGTGTGTGTGTGTGTGTGTGTGGGTGTGGGTGTGTGTGTGTGTGTGTTTGCATGCATGCGAGTCAGATTGAAATGCTGTCTGTCTGATGCTTTCAGACTGATGAATGATGAGTCAGGTGCGATTTGCTTACAGTTCAGAATTGCGTCCTTCCATAAAATGCTCTAAAATTCTTGCCTTAACCACTGAGAGTTACTTGATGATTTTATGAATGGCAAAATCAATGCACTAAATCCTTGGGTTATCTGTAACCCTTTTTGGAAATGCTTTAATGTCTTTTATGTGCAAACACTATCATTACCACGCTAAATGAATCAATAAATGCAATGTTGTGCTCAGGGCTGGTGATCTTCTCTAGTGCTGAGATTTGTGTGCAGTTTTTTCCGTGTACAAAATGAAAATATCTCAGGTTTCTCTTTTTGATTTTGATGTGTAACACTGCCCATCTGCATCATGCCAACATCTTATTTGTGAATTGTTTATTAAAGTTTTACAACACAGTCCTATCTCTCAGGTCATTACTTGTGTAACAGTGACTCTTGGTTTGCATTTTTGTTGCTGCTGTCAATAACGAGAAGTTAAGGAGATAAGGAGGAGTGGTAGAGCTCAACAGCTGCCGTGTAATATCATTTAGTGCCACAAATATTTGTACGTAGTTCATAATTACATGAAAGAGAGGTTTTATGTTTTAGGAGTCTGCCTGTGTTAATAATACAAATCGTATTAAATAATATCAAAATAAAATCATTTAAAAAGATAAAGCTTTTTTCAAATAATTTCAAAATAAAGTAATTTCAAAATAAAGCTTTAAAAAAATAGTTTTCTAATAAAATTACTTCTAAAATAATTTCAAATAATATAATTTACATGTTTTTTGAAGGGGGGTAATAATTAAAATAAAATACAACTAACATAATTATATTAGAGCTGATGAACGTAAAAGCTATCTTAACAACTCAAACAGTTGTAATGAATCAATATCGTTACCAATTAACCTTGTGGACAGATTAAAAGGATCATAGATGACAGCAATATTTAATAAAACTTAAGAAGCTTAAAGGTCAGGACCTCTTTGTTTTTTTAACAGAAACACTGAGTTCTCTCTCTCTCACTTTGCCCCCGAGGACACATGCAGTGAGTCACCTTTTCCTCTGAGATAGAGGAACTGAAACGTCTGTTAGGCACTCCGCATTAGTATCATCAATCCACCCGTCACAGCCCTCCTCTGTGTCTCGCAGCACGGTGTTTTCAACTACACGTTTTCTTCCTTTTAGTTTGTGTCTTAAACCATACGCTCAGGGAGACAGCAGCAGGTCTCCACTTTGCTTCTTCAGCCATGGGCAAGAATGACTGTCCTGCTGGCAGCAAGTGGGACAGCCTCATCAGCATGTGTGTCCATTGCATGACAAAACCAACAACAGGTGAGTTTCACTGAAAAGGTATATCATCTCAAACTGAAATCTGCCTTCCGAACAGAGTTTTGTTAGGTTTTGTCTCAAAACTTCTTTGAGTTAGTCATGGTTTTGGCCTTAGTCTGATTTGACATTTGTTGGTTACTTTCTGATGTTGACTTTGTCTTTCCATCTAAAATTGAAGTGTAGTTTTCAATCAGGGCTCGGCAATGATTTTGACAAAATAATCTGATCCCCTCAGAGCCTTCCCTGGCTGTTGTGGTGCAGCTGAGAGCCAAGGTCCCCAGTGCCCAAGCCCCCACTGCCCGGGCCCCCTCAGTAATGCTGCTGAGTCCGGCCCTGTGGATCGTTGTGGTGCTGGCCACAGTGGGATCCCTCCTGGCGGTGATTCTCTGGTTCATCATTTACAGACGCCAGACCAGGCACAGCAGCGACTCAGGTAATGAAAGCTGTGACATCGAGGATCAGTTAGATTTTCTTGTAAAGTCTTTGGAAGTCAGAAAGCTTGAAAAAAACATTGCATATTATAACACTCACGCTTCTATTTGCTAACTCTCCAAGACATTGTGTGTGATAGTCTAAGGGGCGGGACATCTGTAAGTGGCTGACCAATCACAACACAGCCGGCCAGCTAACGAATCAGAGCAGACTGGGCTCTGGATTCAGACAGAAGCTGAAAAGAGGTGCTGCAGCACAGGCAGTAAAAATAAAGAGCTTTTTGAACATTAAAGCATGGAAACATGTCCCAGGAGAGGCTCAGAACGTGACTGTCAGCAGGCGATCTGACATGCAGAGTGTGCAACTGAGAGTAGTGAGGAGGAAATGGGTTCGCAGAAGGATAGGCGATGAAGTGCAACGCTCATTAGCTACAGTAGAAACTCCACAGTTTCTGTTCTCTTCTTCTCTGTGTCCCATGGGTCAGTTATTCTGGTTTCAACACACATCCTGAAGAAGAACTGCGGAGAACCACCAACAGCTTGCACTCGATCGTATAACGGCTCTATCTTTAAGTGTGTCCTGTTGGACCGAAAGACATTTTATTCGATTAAGCGAGGTATTTGAAATCAGCTGAGCATTCACTTTGGAAATCATGCTTTCTGACTGCAATTCTTGGCTTTTAACCGTCTTTGCTAAATAAGCCAAAATGATCGTGGTCGTAATGTGAAATTGTCTGGAATGCAGCTCCTGCAGTCTTAACTCAGTTAACGAAGAAAAAAATGTGATTATTGAAGAGAAACTAGTGTCATTTTATCAATAGGGTGCCTTTTATTCTCATTCAGTAAATTGTCTATAGTGGACCTTTATCCGTCAGGACAGCCAGGAATGTAAACATCTTGATAAGCATAGTGGAGCTATTCAGCTTTGCCCAATAAATTGTTGTTAAACACATGATTGTTTTGCACATGATGTGATGTTATGTAGGAAAGCATACCATAACACCCCTATTAAGCTTTTGGGGGTTTCCCTTTCCTGTAGTGTGTCATATAGTTGTTTGTGCATGTGAATGGTCTGCAAAGGCTACAATGTTTACTTCCTTAACATAAAGTGACATCACTGTGTAATACTTGCAAACCCGTTAGGCTAGCACTCCAACACATTGTTCGTGATAAGCTAAGGGTCGCGACAATCACAACAGAGCCGGCCAGCTAGCCAATCAGAGCAGACTGGGCTCTGGTTTCAGACAGAGAGTGAAAAGAGGTGCTGCAGCACAGGCAGTATGACACAAATAAAGAGCTTTTTGAACATTAAAGCATGGAGACATGTCCCAGTAGAGGCATATGTCCTCTTTAATGTCAAAAATCTTCCAATATCTGACAGTTGTTTGTCATGTTGCAGAGGTTGCAGAACCAGAACAGCGTCTTCAGAAAACCGACCCAACCGCCGAAATCCACCCTCCGCCTTCAGAGATGTTTCAGAGAGCAGCATGGGTCCCTTCTCCCTGTCATCACCAGCACCTCGGGGCCCAAATAGCCTCGGAAGAGGGCTTCACTGCTCGCAGGGACCCCACAGAGCATGCATGGACAGAGGGGCCCACACTGTGGGAGCACAGGATCCCACTTCCTGCCACAGAGCTCGGTGGCACAGCATTAGTTACAACTAAAACTGTGTAGGGCGGTGGGTGTGTGTGTGTGTGTGTGTGTGTGTGTGTGTGTGTGTGTGTGTGTGTGTGTGTGTGTGTGTGTGTGTGTGTGTGTGTGTGTGTGTGTGTGTGTGTGTGTGTGTGTGTGTGTGTGTCTCAACTGTATATACTTTGGAGTTTTCCCTCATGTCTGTATGCAATATGTGGATCTATCTTTCTTTTTCACCATGTTTTTTTATACTTTTCCTCTACCTCTTGCATTGCAATACAACTTAAGACTGCTGACAGTTCTGTGTACTTTCTTGCAAAGTGTTTTAAATAGACAAACCAAAAAAAAAATTGCTCTGAATATCATGTAACATTTCAAACATCCTTTAATAAAACACAAACCAAAATCATTACAGAAAATGTATTTCTGATGTTTTAGGTGTTTTGGTGTGAAAGAGAAATATTCTCAGATGTCTGCTTTATCATAACAAGCACTGTTTGGATATAGTTTCACTGTCTTTGCAGCAGAAAAGGAAATTTACATGGTAAATAATTTCGTCCAACTTTCTCAATCAATGAGCTTCCTTCAGGTGACGTCTAAACATTAACGGAGAACTGTTCATAAAGCAAAGTCAGGAAGAATACATGCAGTATCGTTATATGGACACCTTACCATATGTATTTATAATAGTATATAATAAAAAAGGAGAAGGCAACAACTTTGTGATATATATAACAAAAAAGCCCATCCTATTTTTATTTTTTAAACATTGAATACGCAAAATACACCCAAAACAGTTCCAGGTACAATTTA
The DNA here is from genome assembly GCF_036324505.1 of Eleginops maclovinus. NCBI lineage: Eukaryota > Metazoa > Chordata > Actinopteri > Perciformes > Eleginopidae > Eleginops > Eleginops maclovinus. The sequence goes on along the minus strand of NC_086364.1, from coordinate 20,680,628 downwards.
TAGCCATTATTTCTGGAGAAATGTCAGACTTTTGTGCCCCCAATGCACATTAATGTTCTCTTATATTTGTGAAACTGTGTCTGACCCACACAAAAACAGAGAAGGGTGGCTTATTTATAGCACTTCTTTCACCACAACTAAACATCTTTAATGATATATAACATGTATATTTTCCTTTTAACAAAAATAGACTAAATAAACATATATATAGAAGAGGGGGGAAAGAGAGAACTATGTGGCAGGCACTTTTATCCTCTGGGTCTACCTTTCAGCACGCCTGATTTCTCCATCTCTGCTTGACCGTCACTCAAAGAAACCCAGCAGCGGTCGTTCAGACAGCCACAGACTTTTCTACAATACCCATTTCTTGACCGTTACTGCACGGAAAGCTCCTCTCATCACAAGTAGGTGCTGGGGTTCTCTGTGACGGCCAGGTGGAAGTACTCTGGTGGGCCGTTCCCCTGCAGGCTGCTGTTGGTTTCCCTCCGTTTGATTTTGGTGGAGAGGGTCTTCCTGTTCTTGAAGCCCTCGTTCCCGAGGCCACGGTGGTCCAGACTGGACACGATCATCTCCGCTAGGTCCTGCTGCAGCCGCTGGAAGTTCTCCCTGAGAGACAACGTGACGATTATTGATTATTATGGATACAAATGGTATACAAATGTGCAAATTGTCCAAAATCAAAGCCTTGTCAAATTTTTAAAGAATTCACTACAGAAGGTCATAGGTCAAGGTCCTTTAATCCCATAAAGATTTTTTATTTATTTAAATAATAATGATACTTATTAATAATAATAATTCATAACAATACAATTGATCTAATATTATTTAATTATTATTGATTAAGTGATTAACACCCACCCCAATCTACAACTTGTTTCTGTAGGTTTATTATTATCATCATGTATTTATTGAGCACCTTTTATATAAGAGCTCAAAGTGTGCTACAGAAAATCAATTCAAATGCAACACATTAGATGCTAAAATATGTGGCATAAATAAAATAATAAAACATTAGAGAATTAGTAGAAAACATTTAGAAAATAACAATGATATTAATTATTATCCAAATTAAATAAATGTGTGTTCAGCTTTAGTTCAACATCTGTAATGGATTATTTATTTGAGAAAATACTAGAGAAATTGGGAAATGAATTGATGTTTTCATACTGTCAGTGTTCACATAACAGAAGTGAGTATAGATTACTCACGCTGTTGGCGGTATCGGCAGGTTGTATTTCCCCCCGGTCACTCCTGTTAACCAATAGGTCATCTCTTTGCCTTTACCCTGTGGGCCAGGTTCACGTTGACACAGGAAATAAGAGTAGCAAACAATATATGTACAGTTTCCACCGGATGCAAACAGCTGGATTAATTTAAAGTAAAGGCAAACCCAGCTTACCTTCAGGTACGTCTCGCCTCTTTTTTCATACTCAAAATTGCAGTCTGTCCTCTGCAGGATGTTGATGGTGGACTGGCTGGCATGAATTCTCAGAGCTGGAAAGAGGACATGAGGCAGAATCATGAGAGACTAACACTCAGGTCTCTTCAAATCATAAACCAGGGTGAAAATGAGTGTGTGTACATGTTCGTCTTTATGACATTGTGGGGCTCGCAACTTGTTAGTACAGTCACAGTGTGGGGTCCTTCCACAATACCACAAAGTGTGTGTGTGTGTGTGTGTGTGTGTGTGTGCGTGCGTGTGTGTGTGTGTGTGTGTGTGTGTGTGTGTGTGTGTTTGAATCTTACGCAGGCCTGTGGACTCCATGCGTGATGCAGTGTTAACTGAATCTCCGAAAAGACAGTAGCGAGGCATCTTGTTCCCCACCACTCCTGCTGCACACGGTCCTATACACAAATAAACAAACAAGCATTAGTTCCAGTGGTAAAATGAAACCAATTTTCTTTAGGTTAATTATAACATCTATGATAATGAGGAACTGTATCAGATGTTGTGTGATTTATCTTTGGCTAATCACTTATACGGTTCAGCCACTAGATGTCAGTACGTTTGCAAAACAAACAAAAAGATAAAAATAGGTTTGAAGGTTAAGTTACGAGCTTACATCTGGTTTGGACTTTAGTAAATAGTTGGCAGTGATTCAGTGTATAATTGCCAATAAATTTGGGAATTGTGTGGGGGGGAATGAGAAATATCGATATTACCTGAATGCACACCAATACGGATCCACAGAGGGATGCCGGGCAGGTGCTGCAACTCAAACGTCCCCACAAATGCCAGCATGTCCAGGGCCATGTGGGCGATGTCCACTGCATGCCGGTCGCCGTTGCGTTTAGGCAAACCTGATGCAACCATGTATGCATCCCCTATCGTCTCAACCTGAGGGACAGATGCATTAGTAAAAACATTTGAATTCAGCATGATTCATAAGAAACAATCTATCCTCTAAGTCCAAATCTTAGATAAAGAAGCAGTAGTAACATCCTGCCTGAGACCCTTTTGAGTTTCACTTCCACCACTGATTGGTAAATGGCACGTTAACATGTTTATCACCTTGTAGACATCATGGTGGTCCAGGATGCTGTCAAAGTTCTTGTAGATGTCGTTGAGCATGTCCACCACCTCCATGGGGGTGCTGTAGTGGCACAGTGTGGTGAATCCCACAATGTCGCTGAAGTAGATGGTCACCTCCTCGAACAGCTCTGGCTCCACTCGGCCCGTCTCCTTCAGTGAACGCACTACTGGGCTGAGGGAAGACACACAAAATACTGATGGTGATTGATGTCTTTTATTACAATATATGTTCAGGGAATATGACAGACATTTCCCTGCAAATACAGCATACATAAGCTCAAATGCTCAGGGTATTTTCAGTATTAGTCCTTAAATATTTCATCAGTGCAGCTTTTAAACGGCAATACAAAACTTCTCATAAATGCAAGATGACATCCCCAGCAAAACAGCATCAGATCCAGTACAAACCTACCCAGGGAGTAGCATAAAGTTGAGGCGATCCGCTCGGTCCCTCTCAGCTTTATACAGAGACGTTCTCTCCTCCACCAGATTCTCCAGAGTCCTGGAGTACATCTGCAGGCGGCGGATCAGGTTGTCCATGTACGTCTCAGTGGCCTGGTTGTGCAGGTTACTGTGGAACATCATCACATTACTACCAAGTCAAGAACATTTGATTTATATTGCCCCAAATCACATATCCACATAAAGTGTTAAATTGAATTGGAATGAACGAGTGATTTTGACGTACCTGAAAATTTTACCCAGATTTAACTCTATTCTCTTAAAATCTGGCCGTCGCTCTGGGTCTTCATCCCAGCAGCTTTTTACCAGCATGTACAGCTATATAGGGACAAAGAAAGAAAAAGGGAGGGAGGTTAGGGTCTTCTTTGTTTGACTATCATAAGCAGCTTAACTTTATAAACCATCAACCTGTACTGTTACCGGAAGAGCAAATGCTTTAATTCTTACCTCGATCTCTCTTTCTGACGCACCTTCAAAGATGAGGTCCGGTCTGAAGACGCTCATGCCGCTGGGATGCTGCACTCTGTAGAGCTTCTCTGATGGATTACATGACAATACATCAATCAGTGGGAGTAGGGGGTGTACATGTGTGTTTGTTTTGATGTCTATTGCAGGTGTACCAAACTATCTGTGCCTACCTGCAGGATCGGAGCAGTTCTGTGTATGGAACGGGGGCCACCTCATAATGATCTCATGAGCAATGATGGCATAACTGTAGACGTCGCCTTTTTGAGAGACTCCGTCTTTACGGAGGTGCTCCGGGGATGTCCACAAATCTGAGGAGGGAGAAAAAGAGGTGAGTGGATGGCGACTTTAATCTCAATGTTCTGAATAAATATCGACCTCAATGAGGATGAAACACTTTCTCTCACCTCTGCCTGGACTCAGGATGGTGTGACAACCAAAGTCGGTGATCTTCACCACCATGCGGTTGTCCACCACACAGTTGGTGGACTTGAGGCGACCATGGACCTCGATGTTACTGGAGTGGAGGTATGACATGCCCTGGAGAAGATATGACGCAAGTGGAAGAGAGAACACACCAAGAAGAATCAGTTCTCAGACCTCTTACTTAAGTCAAAGTAGTAATACTGAAGTGTTGAAGTACTTTTTTCCAATTAAAAGACCTGCATTAAAAAGCTTACTTAAGTAAAAGTCTAAAATGATTGACCTCAAAGAACTCATAGTGTGTTAAAGCACATTTCCAAACCATATACTGTATATTAAATGACTGAATCATGATTATTAATGCATTAGTATGTTCATAACAGCAAATTAAAGTGGAGCTTACTTTAAGTACTTCATATACAGCTGCTGGATATCTTAACCTATAATTACATATCAATGTTCATACTGTATATGAGTTCATTTATATTTGGTTTGAGCTTAAAACCTGAATCTATAATGTACCTGGGTAGCTGTCAAATGAATGTTGAAGTAAAAATTGGCACACAATTGAAATACTCAGGTGAAGTACAAGTATCTTAAAATTGTACAGAACTTCATTAAATGCCACCACTGGTTGTATCACTTTACTCTCCTTGAAATGCATGAAGGTTAAGTAAAAATATGCTGATTATTATCTTTAAAACACTTAAAACTAAATAAATCAGGCCACTTGCAGAATCAAATTAGATAAAAGTATGTTTCGTACAACAGAAAATGAGGCAGAATTCATATCCTTTCCCTATTAGATCCGGTTAAGTGAAAGACGGGCAGTACCTTTGCTATATCATACATGACTGATATCTTAAACTCCATGTCCATGAAGGTTTCATCTGGGTAGGAGATCCTGTCGTTCAGAATGTACTGCGGCAGAGAAAAAACAGATAAAGAAGTTGATTTTAATCCCTTTAACTACTCATTATGTGCATTCACACATCATATTAGTGCTCTTTAAACTGTGTCTCCATGACTTATCAAATGAACAGTAAAGTCATTGTGAGTCATAAACAACATGCAGCCTTCTGTAGTGATGTAACGGGAGGGAAAGTCAGACCAACTGAGCACAAGAGTGTATATATGCACCATCATTCAGAATGGAGGTCAAAACGATTTAAAAAGGTAATAAAAGCGAAGCTGAAAGACGGTAGAGATAATGAAAAGGAAGAGGATACAATAAAAAGGACACAGTAATAACTACTATGACAACAAGACCAAACAAATAAATCCACCGGGCGTATTCAATGATTCATTTAAATGTGTTATTGTTAATTCTCTATTCCACTTTTTAAGTATTTGTATTTTAATGTCTGAACACACTGCTGCTTCTGTAAGAAAATAGGATATAGGATATGACATGCAGGGAAAGTAAGTGGAAGTGATGCTCTGCTCTTACCCTGAGTGAACCCCTCTGACAGAGCTCAAACACTCCAAAGACGCCGTACTCAAACTTCACCGTACCGTAGAACTTGGTCAGGTTGTAGTAATCTATCCGCAGCAGCTGAGGAGAAAATGAAGGGTTATAGGCAGCTGAAACGCATCATTAGGAGAAAGAACACTTTATTATTATTGAGCTACCAGTGGAGAAGAAGGGGCAGGTTGTTGGACCCAAAAAGTGTCGAGTTTGATTAAAAAAATAAGTGTCTTACAGTGTTAAGCTCAATCCTTTGGTCCTCTGTGAAGTCTCCGTCTGTTTGTTTCAGCTCTTTCAGGATTACAGGCTAAAGAATATAAGATACACTTTAACACTGAGTGAAAATACTTTATTATTTCTTGGTTTTTACAAACTAAAATGACTTTCTGAAAGTTGGATTGATCGTACCTTCTTGTCATATCGGCCGCGATGATTGAAGCATGTGCTGTCTTTCCTCTGATCTTCATCAATCTGTTACACACACATACATGTTTTGCTCCAATTGTGAGGACCATCAACCCAAACTATGTTGTGAGGACCACCTTTTCTGATGTGGCCAGGAGAATGTACATATCATTATACCACAAGGTTAGGGATAGGAAATCCGAAAACAACTACAAATGTTTATACACCCAATGTTCACAAAACTTCTCTTACTGGACGTAGGAAACAGCTGATTGATGTTTACCTTCAGAGACACCTCTTTCTCATCCAGCAGACCAATCAGATGCGGGTTAATGTGAGACCACTTCTTCTGCAAATGACGCTCTTTCCTGTTCTGTCTAACATTAAAAACAAATAGTACATACAAACATAAATGAGGACAGGGGTAAAGACGACTCAATGAACAAATGCAAACGTGAATAAAACGCTGATTATTTTTGTGTTTCAGATTGATTAAATCAATTATAGCTGGCCGTCTCGTACCTTTTGGTCACTGATTCTTAATGCCAAATTCAACTTTATCGATGCTGTCAAGCGTGTTGGTTGTTTACCTGTAGAAGATGAGAGCGATGGCTGTCACCACGACAACACTGAGACTCAAAACGATCACAATCACGTCCTGCATATCCAAACCTGGAAGCCCACACAAAGAAAACGCATATACAGTCATACAGTCAGGTTAATAGTGACATTAGACTAAATCAATGTTGTTTTTGCTAGAATACAGTTTCGTGTGTGTGTTTATTACCATCTGGGATTTCTGGCTCGTCAAAAGGCAGGCGACCGTGCCAGGGCAAGGCGGGGTTTTCGTCTATCACTATAGTTTTATTTTGTGATGTGTCAAACAGTAACAGGGTTTCGTACTGGAGAGAGAGAGACAGAAGGAAAGTATTTAAAGCAACATATTTTAAACGGGGGAATAGGGTAACATTAACGTATGGACGATCGCCTTACCATGCCAGTCTCAGTTGATGTGTAAATCATAGAGAAGTTGGTGTCTCTGTCGCCGTACTCATCGATCACATAGTGTCCTCCCATACCTGTGTGAAGCAAATACACAGACACACAGCATATGTCAAAACAAGCAAGACAAGACAAGCGTGCATAAGTGTTTTCTGCTGGAGGAGAGAATAAACATTAGTCTAGTGTTGGAATAGCATTTTTAAGTATGGGACAACTGAGGTGGATTTTAGTCAGAGGGAGGGCGAAACGATATCATAGGAGAAGTAATCAAGGAGATTCAGCCTAAAGAATGGATTAGTTAATTTCTGGAAATGCTAGAGGTACAATATAATATAACGTAATTGATCCAAATAAAAACATGCTATTTCTTTGCACAAAATAGCAAAACTTGATTATTAAAACAGTTGCCAATACACAAAACACTAAATAGCAATTTGCTAGAAGCTCTGGCTTTGACGTTGGTGTTGTCAAACAGGTCCCCTGGCAGGAAAATTACTAAGTGGAGATGTACTAGAAAGCAGTCCTCATAATTTAACTTTTTTGTTGAATTTTGTGGCACTTTTAAGCATTTACAGGCACTGTCCTTTAACAATCTCCACCTAGAAAAAGGTTAAACATTGCATTTTATCATCTCCATAGCCTCAGACCCTCCTGAATGTCTGACTGTGGTAAAAGTGCAACACGTGTGCCAGAACCCCTGACACCTTGAAGTATATTTTCATTACTTCCTGCAGCTTCATTTAGGTTGCTATTCTCTTGGGTGTTGCCTTTACACAGGACCATCTCATGACAGTATGACCAAGCAACAACACAATTAACCACAAACAAAGATAATAACATTTATTTTGCACTGGATTTCTGGAGTCTGTCACTGAACATACCGTAGAAGGAAGTGTTCCCAAAAGGGTTGTCGCTCAGAGGCACATCGTAGTTTCTGTCATTGCGCTGACCCAGCATCGTCTCTCTGAGCACTTTGCCAAACAGCAAGGCCCCGTCGTGATACCCAGCCACGTAGTCGTTAATCTGCCCGTTAAAAACATCACAAAAAAGTCAAATAATTCACTAAGACGTTTCCTCTAAAAACAGTGTGGGTGGAAAACGCTGCTCACCGTGTCGTTCCAGAGAGATCCAGAGGTGTAGTTCCTCTGTGGCAGAGTGACAACCACCACATCTTGCATGGCCTTAATAGATGTCCTGTTGTCGTAATAATCCGGGCTAAAGGAAGGGAGAGGGTGGCACTGTGATACATCTTTACTTTCATAATGCAGAGAAGGTTTGACCATCAATTCAGATGTGTTCTTTATCACTGAAATACTCATAAAGTAGACATGCTTACTTGTAAATATCGATGAGAATGAACATGATGTCCTCAGGGATCGGGCCCACCTTCCCCTTTATTGAAATGACGTCGTCAGGGCTCCCACATAGGATGAAAACTGGGATAAATGAATCAGTTTCAGTATGACAGGAAGGGAACTGTTTTAGCTGTACACATGTGAATTTAGGGGTAGCAAATAAGCACACTACTCTTTGCAATCTTTGTCACTTAAGAGTCGTTTTTTACTGTCACTCTTCTTGTTAAACGTTGTTAAACCAAACATTCCTCATAGGAAAGTATTGTTGCACTCTTAAATTAATCCGTATGGGATTTTGAATATTAATCTTTGGGGTCAACATTTGGTTTTCAAGTGTTGTTGAATCTCAGGAGGAAATACTTGGTGTCACTTGAACATTTACTCACTGTTGCTGTGTCTTTTCTTAGCTGTGAGTGCTTTCTGCAGATCTGCCTCCCCACGCAGCATCTCTCTGTTTATCTTTGAGGCAAACCTGGCAGAGGGGGCTTCCAAAGCATTGATATACCTGTTACAAAAGCAAGGAGGCAAAATGTAAAAATTGTACACATGCTGCAGAGGTCAGTCGGATAAACTGTGTCGTCTCACCAGAAGCAGTCCTCAGATGCGTTGCTGGGTTTCTTGTAGACATAGACTTGCTTCCAAGGATCCTTGAAACTCAACGGTTCCTTCAGGAAGTTGACAAAGAAGTCTGAGATCTTGCGAGCCGGAGGGAGAATTCGGGTCAGTTTGGGTTTATAGTCGCAGGAGAGGCCGAAACTCCCGGCTGAGATAACGGGTATGCTCAGACTCAAGCCAATCTCATCACTGAGGTAGATAATAGGAGGGGGGTTTAAAAGTTGCTTTATGGTGGACAATCAAAAAGAAGTCATAGGAGTCATACTCACTCCACTAACTGGAAGGTGGCATAAGTGCAAGAAGGCCCCAGCATGACGCATCCAACTTCACCGTTATTCTGCAGAAACACACATACTGTCATCACAAAGGCCCCGTAAGTGATGTCACTGTGTTAAAAAAGGAGTGCAATGGAGGCATTTCAGGGAGGTAGTGTGTGGGAGAGAAACTTTGGGATATTAGCCTTTGCAGACCATTTACACGCACATACACCTACAGAACACACTACAGGTAAGGGTGTATAATCAGACAACTTCCCCAGTGACAGTAAGAGGGTTACACTTTAGTAATGTTTAACTAAATGACTCTTTTATTATTTTGCATTTAGGTGAATCGTGTCATGAAGTAATAGTGGTGTGACTGTGCCAGCTAGAGACTAATCTAGAGATGTCGTAACACAAAAAGGGAACTTGTTATCGATGCACTAAGCCACAGCCTCCAGTATGAATACAGTTTAATCCCTTGATCTTATCACCATCAACAGTAGCTCAAGTTTTAACACTGAGATTCACGAAAAAACAAAGAGGAAAGGAAAGGAAACACAGAATAGCAGATTTTCAGGTACCAAATTGTCCTGCAGGAGTTTTTAACTCTGACTCTTTACCTTGAAGACCTCAGTGAATGAAAGAAAGCCTCTAAATATTCTTAGTGTATCTCATCGTTGGTGTTTGACAGTGGAATTGGACCTTTTTTGACCCACTCACATGCAGTAACTTCAGTATTGCCACCCCCTCACAGGTGCTGCTGCCACAGCCCTGCCGGTTGTACACAGTGGTGTTGAACCCGTTGTAGTTTGCTGTCAACGTGAAGTTTAAACCTTGGGGAATGGAAAGAAGATAAGAGTGATCAATATTAAAAATTAACTCATTAATCTCTTAAAGGCTGTCAACATTAGATTACACTGATTCAAGCAGCCACTGGTCCAGATACCGCCTTTGATTAGTCAAACCAAGTATTTTGAAAAGGAATTTTACAGCAGCAGCGAGAAATAATAAATCAGATGATAAAAAGACTAGCCTATGACCTTATTTTTTATATGAATATCACACATTTTAAACCTGGTCTTATTATCACAATGCCAATAAAAAACCAAATCTTTTAAAGGAAGTTTCTAAAAGTGTTTGGGAGAGAGATTCCCTTAGGCTAGGTACAGATGCTAACAGCTAGTTTTGGTTAAAAAAAACGATGAACAGCTTCACCACGGATTTATTTACACGTTTACATGTTTTCTTTCAGTTAACAAGGCGCCAACATTTCCAAGAATCAAGTAAGAATAAGTTAAAGCGAGTAAAACATAAAGTACGTAATATTTCACCATGTATTATTTATATTAAGATAGTTATACTTTGTATTTCGCACTTTTTAAATATTCAAAATACTCATGTCTATTATCATTCATGACTCAAGAGCCAGGTTTATTTTGTTTACATTTTAAAGTCAGGTTTTCAAGGTTTTTATAGAGGGAATTCTCTGTGAGACTGTCCATAAATCAGCAATACAACCGCAGCCGTAAACAAATCAAGATTTCCCACGTTTCAGGAAACAAAATGCCAGCTAAATCAGGCTCAGAATGGTATGAACAGGGCCTTCTTTCAAAAATGTCAGAACATGTTACTTCTGGGTCTACACACGTGTGCATTTCAGTGTACCTGCATGGTTGGGTACCAAACCAAACCTCCTAATTTTTACTTAATAACCACAGTCTGCCCATAGAACTGAAATTATATCAAGACTTGACTAGCATTGAATGTCAGCTCTTTTTTATTTAAATCCGATAGTGCTTGTCCCTACGAAAAAACACCACTCAGCCTCGGTTCTGCTCGGACATGAGGAAGCTGAACAGCATTTCTTGTTTTAATTCATATCCCATGCCACGTACTGACGAGCTGCTGGAGAAGTTAGAATGTTATTTATTTATTTTAAATTGTTCTAGTATTTGGCTTTTTTATTTAGCTAGTTCTTGAGTTCTTGGACAGTTACGTAAGTTGAGACAAATAAATCTTATGTTTCCCAAAGTTCTGCATCAAAAAAGGTCATCTAATCTAATAGCCGTCTAATATATATATAATAGATAATATAATATAATAACACTAATACTGAAATATCCCATGTTCAAACCTTCTACAAACATCCTGGTACCTTCACTACATGTCTTGAATTACTTGTGAAATGTAAATAAGTCCATTGTAAATTGAATTTAAGTCCATTTAAAAGGTTATTTATCCGTAAAAAGCAAAAAAGAAAAGGGAAATCAGAAATAAACCATTAATCCAAAATAGATGTCCTCTTTTATGACCAAATTAGTGAATAAACAAAACAATTTTGGCCAGATTTGAGTTTTAAATGAAGTGATTGTATTCACCGTTGATGCTGCTATCCCTTCCAGGTTTAAAGCTGATCTCCAGGGATATAACTTGCCTCATAAAATGTAAATTCCTTCATGATTGATTCTTTATTCTTAGGTTTAATCATTTTGTCTGCTGCAATAAAGGTGCAGATTGTATCACATTATTATTCTCTGTGAGATGAATTGATCGGCCTTTATTAGGGTGAGGGTTAGGGTCAGTCCATACCATGTTTAATGTTCTCCTGCCTGTCCACTTCGATGGCTTCTTTCACAGCCTTCTGTACAAACCTCCGACTCCATCCATAAGTGTCGTCCTCCAGCAGCACGACGTTCATGGTGATCTCACGCTTTGATGACAAACACTCCTCCAGCATCTTGTTGGCGACCACCGCCATTACTAACACTCCCAGGTAGGGTAAACTGTGTGAGCTGTACATCTTGTTCCTTGAGTTTTTACTGTTTGTTTTCCACCGTTTCTACATGACAAACACTATAAATCAACCTGTTCAGATAAAAAAAAAACGCTGAAGGTAGGTTTCACATTTGTCCGACGGAAAAGATCCTCTCCATTGACGAAACGGTTCCAGAAACGGACGTGAACTCTTGATTGTCCAGAATCCAGAAGAAGGAAAACTTTGATTGTAATCCAACCACTTTTACCACAAAAGACACTGTCTTTACACCACTTGTTCCTCGAGTGAAAGCCTGAGATCAATAAACCTCCACCTTGCTACAGACTGGTCTACCTGTCCTCCACACGTTAATGAACAACAGTCAAGTGACAGTCGGTGCACCAGTCAGAGGGAGGGCAGGGCAGGGAAGGCTCTCACACTCCATCTGGACTCTCTGAGAAGCGGATCATAATTCATTGTGTTTGTAAGAATTACATTTAAATCTCCTGTCTGATAAGATGGAAGATGATTCCAAATACCATCTGTCCGTAATTATCCATACATTTAAAGAATGAAAACACAAGTCTCTTTGCCGGCTATTATTTATTATGATTTATTGAAGCGTGTTATTAATTGCAGTCATGATTTGTCAAATGGTAATTTACTCTATATGTGACATATTAGATCATTTGCCTATTTTTACCCAATCTGTTGTGTTCAGAAGAGTCTTTGTTCGAAGCAGAGGCGGGGGAAAGCTCGCATAGTGTGAGGGGCAAAGGTGACAGGAGGCCATAAAAGTGAAGGCTTGTGTGGAGCTGATAAATATTGTCTGCTGTAAAAGCAGGGTGGATTTAGCCTATAAAAGTCTTGGCCAAGCTGCTCATAAACCAGTGTCATCTCATTTGGAGAAAAGCAGCTTTAATCCTTTTAATACAACTCTAAAGCAAACACACACGCTATGATGTGTTGCTCCTACTCATCCAGTCACACCATTGCACTGTTTACATTTCCTGATAAAGCTTGGACCAATTGTGCTGGAGCTCACCAAATAAGCATGCGATTATTCACCAACAGATGCACTATTTACTTCTGTTTCAGAACTGTTTGGTAGAAACCATGTTGCTTAACTGCTTTACAAATCAGAATACCTTTATTCGATCCACAGAGGGGAATTGTGCATTAGTTACAGCCAGAAAAGAGCCACAGACAGCTTAATATTACCCAACAAGCATGCATTTAAAAATATGAAAGATCAAATGAAAAAATACACATCCTGTAACAGTTCTGAGATATAGCAGCCAGGTATATATTGCACAGTTATTAACGGCATATTTAGATATATTGCACGTCATTGGATGCACAACAAGGGGTGTTATAGTCTGTGGTGTTATATGTGTGGGGGCTCTACCAGGGACCATGATGGTTATATAGTCTGACCGCTGCAGGAAGGAAGGACCTTAGCCTTCATTTTATTATACTCTCGTTAGCCGTTTTTTGCCATGCTAGTGACGTGGCTACATGGATGCCAATAGAGTGGTGCAGGAATAAATCTTAACCTGACCTAACCTGGAAATGAGTTAGCACATTAGCACTTCTCAGTCCCTGTCAAGGTATTTTGGGTGAGATGCCTGAAATAAGGTCTGTGGTTAACACAAGCTAGAAACATTTTCACGTTTTGTTCTATGTCATAAAATCCATCCGTCGATAATGGGGTATTAGCCGCCTTTAGCTTAGCGGCGGTGGCGTGAAATCATGTGACTGTGATGTAGTAAAGTATCATAAACGTGTGTTGGCCAGAGGTCTTATTTCTGCAAAATCCAATGGAAGACTCCTGTCGCTTTTGCAATGCTATCTTCCGGGTCTTCACCATTCCCAAATACTTACTCAATCGCCACCATGAGGTTCAGATGAATAGCTTTGAGCAACTGCACAACTATTTAGTGGATTGCTATGAATGTTATTTCAGGTATTTCACTGGAAGAAGGATAATCACTTCCTTTAGCCCTTACTTTATTTAAAGCATCATCAGGTCAAATTTTGTATTTTGTGTAGAGCTGGTTTCAACTAAAGATCAGGTGGAATCAGGTGTCACTCCACACTTTAATTTAAAGCTGTTACCTTAATCTGTTATACAAAAGTGCAGTCAACTTGTTACATGCACTGTATCTTTCAGGGTATTTACAGTGACAGTTATCGATGTCACCCATCTTATACAAACGCACTGTATTGCCCATCCTAAATCCTGCTGGTGTCAAACTCTTTTATCACACTATTGGACTTTCTTTCTCACACTGTTGTATGCTCTCTGTTTCTCTGCTGATAAGAAGAACAGTCTAAATAATTATCATTTAGATAAAAGTCATGCATGACATGACATTGGTGAGAGGGAAACTGAATGAATGCTCCGCTGCGCACATGGAGAAAAACAGATTGTGGTGTGCTCTTTCATTTCCTCCAGACAAGTCGCAATTAACACCAAAACCCATTAAATGGTTCCACCGTGTGACTCAACACACAACACATATATTTACACACATATGTACAACATAACCTCCTGTCTTTCCAGTACAGTGCATCATCACTCAGCTTCCTTACAGGGTTGTAAACGTCCTAAACAAACACACACGTATGACGTCGTAATAGCACGGTTGGCTTGGGCCATTACCATGTCAGGTGAAGAGGCTTTCCATCCACTAACACACCCTGGCATTTTATCAGGCATAGGAAATGGTAACCTGTTGAGAGGAACAAGACCCTTAGTTTTATTGGGTCATGATGGCTGTTTAATAGCGACTGAACGCTGTTAACAGAGGTTGTTATTGTTAGTCGGGGGGAAAAGGGTGCAACTGAACACTTTCCCCTCCATATGAAGGTAGATAAGAGCTCTGATTTAATGGAGGCCTTCAACTCAGGTCACACAAACACGAGGGTGAGCATGTCGGCCACACACACAAACATGCATACTCTTATACAGGACTTACATTAGAGAAAAGTCTGAGGGAAGAAGAAGAAGTACTTTTTAAGCACAAAACCCAAACTATCATTGAGTGCACGTCTTAATCTTATTATACAAAGTTAGGACAACTCAAAAGACACACTCTTTCTGTCTAACAAGTTTTGAGTTCTACTTACTAAGAAGTTGTGCCATTTTTTTATTCAGAAAAGATATCTTCCATAACGTATCATTTTGAGTTCTACATAATAAGAATTCCAAAGAGTAAAAGTTGGAATCGTTTCCAGCTCACATGACGTGTTTGAGAGGAATTTCTAAAAGCACATTTGGAATATAGCTCTGGTGATTGGTGTCGTGCAAGAAATCCCAGAGGGAGTGTCCCAGCTTGTGATGCAAATGCTCATAGTTGCCAAACTACTGTATCAGGAACGACCAGAATACCACAGTGCCACATTCACCAGTAATCAACTCACAACCTTTTGAATGATTTGCATGCAGTTATTGTAATGCTAATTCAGAGTTTCGTTATTATTCAAATGAAGTGCTCACATTAGGATGACAAAGTCCAGTTGAAAAGA
Source organism: Eleginops maclovinus (assembly GCF_036324505.1). Classification (NCBI taxonomy): domain Eukaryota; kingdom Metazoa; phylum Chordata; class Actinopteri; order Perciformes; family Eleginopidae; genus Eleginops; species Eleginops maclovinus. Next base: position 20,665,354 of record NC_086364.1, on the reverse strand, counting down.
GGAGAGATTGCTGCACATGCAGATTCCCGTTGGAGACATTTCTCCCCAATTTGAGTTTGAAAACTGTAGGGACACTAATCCCCCAAAAAGAAGCAAACCCTTGAACAAGGGTGCTGATGTGTAGTGATCCGAACAAAGAAATAGTCCCTACAAAGCCAACTTTCATTCTTTGTCTAGTTAGTTCGACTAGAAACAACAGCTGCTAAAAGGCAATTACTGAGCTTTTCTAAACATGAAACTATTTTCAGGAGACTGAGGGCAAGTGACAATTTGAGTAATTCAAGAGTTTGGAGAAGGATCAACTAATGGATTTGCGGGATGTGTTGACAATAACACTTATTTTAAGCACCAGCCTTATCCCCTTGGGTAAAGGTTAAAGCAATAAGACCCCGTCTGCCGGAGTCAGAGAAAACATGGGCATTGAGGTCAGATAAAGAAGCATGTTCATTATTTAAGAAGCTAATCATTAGTCTGTTTATGATAAGGCAATCATTCCCCTCCGTTCCGTCCAAACACTATTTGGCCATGTTGATTGGCATCTTACTAATAAAGCTTGCACGTAAATATTTGACATTAATGACATCAAATTCTTTAGCTTTTCCAACTCAGACACAAAGAGCTCTGACAGCATGGTCAAAATACACCCAAACATACAGGTAAACATGCCAAGAAACAACACACATCCTAATTGGGTCAAATACTTTTTTTCTGTTCTTACCCTATCTCTTATTTAACCTCAGGTCCATTCAGAGGTGATTTATGATTGCTGTGAAACGCAGAAAAGATAAAACATGCAGGTGATTTATGGTGCCAGTATTAAGCAGGGCAGGTGTTGCAAAACTGCCCTCATCAATGATTAAAATAATAATAATAACGAGGAATTCAATCTGTGTTCTACAGAATAGTTTGCTTTAGTGCAAATAAGGACACCAAATCACACACAATTAAAACAAACATCACGGATCAGTATTTTACGATATGTTAAAACCCACAAATTAAGGTTTCTAAAGGCCAAACAGACAATAAAGACCTATCCTCTTCAAAACCTCATCAATTAAATAGATTCAAGTCACACTCCAATATGTCTTTGAACAGTTATGTAAAAGGTTTAACAGTTTAAATATTTTTGTTGCCGTTTTAATCTGAATTGACAGGATTCATGTTTAGGTATACCTGAACTTTACTGGCATTTTTTTTGCTGACAAATCTTTTGTAAATCTAATTGCAATACAACATTTTACAGTAAAATACATGCAACTTTAGCTGACGCTTTTATCCATGGTGACATACATAAAATGCCTGATAAACAGTCAGTTAATGTGTCTTTCTGCGAGCACAGTAACACTCCAGAGTTACATCATCTACCTCTCTGCCCTCTTGTGGATGTGTTGGCTCAATGAAGATGAGAGGCATGCAGAAGATGTTTCCAATGCTTAACAGTGGAAATGAGTGTTTTGTTGAAAGCATTAAGAAAAATAAAGGGATTCAGGAGAGCACAGGTAGTAGTGAAAGTATGAGTTGTTGCACATTGTATACCCTGCATCATTTTACCACAGAAATACAGCATTAAAAATCATGCCTGTCAGCTGCAAGTCTTCCACTACAGTAAAGTAACAGACGTGGTTGGAAGACAGTAATCAAATAAAAAAGGAGGGGTAATGTGATCTGAGCTTGCTAAATACAATTTCAAAAGGACACAGAAAATGTAAAACGACCATACATTTGTTGCGTAACACACCATTTTCTCAGAAGAATAAAGCACTGGTAAAGTAATTCATATGTGTTATAAAACCTCTTAGAAATCTGTCATTATATCTAGATTTTAATCATTCTAAATGTCTTAAACATAGAAGGGACAGCCTGCACACAGGAACTATTTAATTTGTGAAACCAGAAACAATGCAACATGTAATTATGCCATTTCAGGAACTGTAATCTTGATTCTCAAGGATACTAGCTCGTGTAAGCTGACTACCTTCACAAATGGATGGGGAGGATTAATTGTGGCTTGTTTGGTTCATGGAAAGACATATTTAATTGCAGCGGGGGTGTAGCTGCTCAAGTCAAGTGCCAAGGAGGTGAACTGGCTTCTCTCAAAGTACTTTGAGTTCTGTCAAAGTGCCATTCTTGGTCTATTTGGGGACCTGAACCGGTGACCTCCCGGTTCCAAGCAAAGGCCCACACAGTCTGAGCTACTGCTGTCTTATTTAGGTGTGTAATTGAGTAATTAAAACCAATGTTCAAACAAATGCAATGTCAAAGCACTTTAACCTACAAATAAATAATCTCAGCAATATTACTATTTATTTTTACTTAGTAGTATAATTTTTACTCATTCAAAATATATAGAAACATTACAAAGCAACTGGTGTTTACATAGATTTCATGTGAAAACAAATCATTTTAAGCAATATATTAGTTTATTTCCAATAAGTATTTGCTCCCCTTACGGTTGTGCATGATTTGTAGCATGTACAAGTGTTTTTTCCTTAGGTATAAAAAGGAAAAAGGTATAGCTCTTCTCTTTTTATGTAAATAAATATTTTAAGGGAATGTGTTTGCTCCTTACTGTTATGCATGACACTTTCATAAGCAGAAGTTTATTAAGGTATTATTCTACTCTTATAAAAACGCTTTACTCCACACAGCCTGTTGTGTTTCCATTGACAGTACATATAATTGTTCCTGCTGTGTTTCTGTGCAGCATCCATCATTTGATTTGTAGGTAAAAGGTCGGCTTGCTGTGGACATGCATGGAAATCGATCTGCCCCGCCCACCAGTTGACGTCACACCCCCTGGCTTCTGATTGGCTGAATGAATTACAGTGTTGCGAAAGAGAGCCGACACGTACAGGGCGCTGTGTTTGTTTGTTGGTGCTGAACCGGGTCGAGCTGAACCGATCCGAGACAGCAGCACCAAAGAACCGAGGAAGGAAGAGAAACGAGAAAAACAACTGTCCCGGAAGAGAGTATTTCCTTTAACCTTGGAGTCTGTTTTTATTCTGATGTAACTGACAGCTGAACACTCCGTCCGTAAATGTGTGTTATAAGGTGTGTTTCTGCACGAGCCTGGACCTTTAGCTAAAACGTGCATTAGTTAAACAGACTCACTCGTAAGAGGGAAACAAATGGAGGAATCAGACGTCCTCTCGTCGGAGCGAAACATCCTCTGCCTGTTCGACGTGGACGGCACTTTGACACCACCTAGAGAGGTAAACTCTATAATATCAATTATTTGATTGATTGATTTGATCTGAAACATTTAATAACATAATGTCTCTCGCACGAGGGGCTGTGTGCTATAATATGGTAATGTAAAGGTCTGTTAATGTGTGGTGACCTATTTAAGTCCGGATTTGATTCACATCGAAACTACCCCCCCCCCCCCCCCCCCTTGTCTTTATTGGAGTGTCTTAAAGCCTTGTTCCTATACTTGGTTTAATTTTGATGTACTTCCTCGCTGTCCTCATTGGGCTGTTTGAATGCTCGGGTCATGTAAGGTAACTAGTGTGTGTGTGTGTGTGTGTGTGTGTGTGTGTGTGTGTGTGTGTGTGTGTGTGTGTGTGTGTTTCTGCAGCTCAAGAGTTTGCCTTCCCTATGTTGGAGTAATTGCACTTCTGTGCCAGATTGAAATACCACAAAGGCAATCTGTACTGTTGTGTCCATTGTTCTCTTTCTGCACAATAATGCTTCAATGACACAGTGCAACACACAGATATTGTTCACATATGTGTGTGTGTTCAGGCTAGGGCTCTGCGATGGCGAGAAAATCAAGTATCACAAACATTTTGGCCAAATACCGTTACAATGATTTTGCGAAAACTTTGTAGGATGACCATTGCTTTCACAAAATATTTGCGCAATTGAGAAATAATAATCAGAAAACAAGAAGAAGACACACATTATTATGTAGATATAATGACTACACTAAAAGAGAAGTAACAATACAGCTTGACACATGCAGTCAAGTTAAGAAAACTATCTCCAAAATCTGAGAAACCATCCAGTTTTATATCACGATAACAACCAGTTACTTAATGCGTGTGTGTGTTTTAAAGTGGAGCTTACACAATGTATTAACATGCCGTGCATTTCCCTGTAATCTGCAGAAAATCGACCCTCAGTTGGACGAGTTCTTCCAGTCTCTGCGGAGGAAAGTGAAGATCGGCATTGTGGGAGGGTCGGACTACTCCAAGATAGCCGAGCAGCTCGGGGATGATGGTGAGAGTCCTGTTCTTCTTCCTGTCTTAACCCCAGGCCGTTTATACTGTGCACTGCAGGCTGTATCATTCACCCAGCTGGATGAAAATGCATGACCTCACACTTTTTATTGTAACTTTAGCAGACAGAGTGTGTAAGAAAGGGAAGGGTCCTTGGAAATTGTGTAGAATTTTGGCACAGAAAGACAGAAAAGACAACATCCTGGTTACAAACCTACTGTCAAAACAAGTAGTTGATTCAGGCCGATCAGCTCTCTCTTCCTTTATCTGTGTCGCAATCCATTAGTCAGGGCTGACCGTTGTGCGAGTGTTGTTTACTTTAACTCATCATGATTGTATTGTTGATTCTGCATCAGAACGTAGTGAGCCATACTTCAAAAGAGAGACCTTTTGTCTAATTGGTGCAAAACCTCTGTACAGTATGTAGCACATGCAGGATTCTTGCTTTGACTGTGTATCTTCAGTGGTTTGATTGATTTTTGCTTAATAATCTGGTAAAAACACACTGCAGCTCTGACAACCTCACAGCTGAGTTGACACACGGCTGAGTAGACAGAAGGAAAACTTGTTTATCTGTAAATAATGTCGAATGCGCAACTACTGTGCCAAGAGGGAGCCATGTGGTTTCATATCCTTGCCAAGTGTTCTAAATGTGAATCGTTTTTCATGCACACATTGCAGCAGATGATGTGTGATGGTTTAGACATGCAAAAAATTACCCTCCAAATGATGATGTTTCTTCAATATCTTCCACGTCATGTGACCCAGTAGCTTTAAATCCAAATATGACTTCACTGGAAACCTCTTCTTCTTTTAAGGATTTTAGGGCTTCTTCTATTTTATATTAAAATTCAGCTGCTTTTTAATGAACAACTCTTGGAATTGTTCAGTAGTTTCATTATCATCGTACCTAATGAAGCAGTTTAGGATGTCTTACTATAACATCATTAAAATGTGTTAATCCTAATATTGTTTTTCTCACAGTAATGGACCCAGTTAAACCCACTTATTTATGGTAATTCGTCTCTCACAATCAGCCCGTTTTGAATTATAAGCTGCAAAAGGCCTTCAGTTTTTTTTGGGTTATGCAGGTTCAATGACCAAGCAGCTTTTTAGCCGAGTTACCTGCAGAGTGTTGCAGTGCACTTCCAAGCCAAAGTGAGTAGGAAGGTCAGGAAGATTAAACTTGGCTTTCTAGGCGGTGTTACACATGCTCTAATCTGCTACCAAGTAAATATAGCAGGCCTACTTTCCCCTTTTCCGATTTAGCAGAAGAGCCACTCTTAATTGAGTTGAGCGCGCAGATTATTAAAGATCCAGGTGAGCTTAAACCACATTTAATTTGTCTCTTCTCTCACAGTGGTGCACAAGTTCGACTATGTGTTTGCTGAGAACGGGACGGTGCAATACAAAGACGGGAAACTCCTCTCAACGCAGGTACGTAACAGTCCCATGTCACAACGTCACAACATGTTACCTGTTTTAAGACAAATGCAAAGAGCTGCACTGGGTTTTGTGTGATGAAGAAATGAATGAGCGCATTTTTATCCCATCAGGCCATTCAGAACCATCTTGGGGAGGAGCTGCTGCAGGACCTGATCAACTTCTGCCTCAGCTACATGGGGCTCATCAAGCTGCCAAAGAAAAGGTGAGCAGTCTCATAAAACACTCAAGCCACGGGTTACTCACACCCTCAGCTGGACACACAAACACACACAACTGCATTCCTGGTATCCCTGGAATCTAATCATCAATAGCATCTTGAAGCATAAAAATAATTCCTCTCGTTGTGATCCCTGCGTGGGAATAGAGCTAAAAACGACTGTGTTTTACGTGCTATGGGAAGGAATAAAATCCAGGTTCCTGTATGAGTTAACAACTGCCTTTAACCATGCATCTTTTATTTCCTTCTGCAGGGGGACGTTCATTGAATTCAGGAATGGCATGCTCAATATTTCCCCCATCGGTCGAAGCTGCACACAGGAGGAGAGGATAGAATTCTCTGAAATCGATAAGGTGAAACACTCTCATCATTCTGTCATTCATACATTAATAGTGACCAAACCAAAATCCCTGTGGTCAGGTTGAGAGAGAACTACGCAGTCTGTTGTCGTCAGTGGTCTTTGTTTGTGGTTTAGCATATTATTATTCTGTCTGCACTGCCTCGTGGTGCAGGAATAATAAGTACTAAACCCAGAAAGGAGTCAGCATTTTTGCAATTCAAGGTTTTTTGTGTATAAGACATATAATTAACATACTTGAGTTTCATTATGATGCACAGGAGCTAAGTTTAGCAGCTAAGCTAAACAAACTGTTCCCTTTTAAACATCAGGCACGGGGAGTCACAGGCTGCCTCTCTGTTTCTCGGTTTCATGAAATGTGCTTCATTAATTAGACAGAGAGAGGTCAAACAATGTTGAGCTTTCAGCACGGTTTAACAAGCTGTCCATTGATGGTTCACAGAGTGAGAGATAGCAGCAGAGGAGGAGACATTTAACCCTTTAGCTACACGCTAACATTCATGCTGCTGGATCCTTTTTTACATTCATGCATGGAATAATGTGTACTCAGATTATATGAACGAACTGCATACATTTAACCTCTTGGAGAAAAGTGCAGATGAATGAGGGTAATTAGCTCCTCACTGGGACATGTCTCCATGCTTTAACGTTCAGAAAGCTCTTTATGTTTCTCATACTTCCTGTGCTGCAGCACCTCTTTTCACCCTCTGTCTGAAACCAGAGCCCAGTCTGCTCTGAACTGGCTCTGTTATGATTGGTCAACCACTTAGAGATGTCCCGCCCCTTAGCCTATCACGTACAATGTGTTTGAGCGCTAGCCAATAGAAGCGCAAGTATTACAAAGTGATGTCATTATTTCACAGACGTAAACAAAGGAGTCCCACACAGGGACTTTGAAGAACATTTACATTCACAACAACGTATAAAATACACACTACAGGAACGGGGAAATCCCAAAAAGCATTGTAGGACCTCTTTAAGTAACTGTCTTTGCATGTGTGCAATAACAAAGGAGACGGAGTCTGACTGCGCTGTCACTTTCTCCACAGAGAGAGAAGATCCGGGAGAAATTCGTAGCGGCCCTGAAAGAGGAGTTTGCTGGAAAGGGACTACGGTTCACTAAAGGTGAGGGGATATCAGAGTCTAAAGTTAAAGAGGTGGCAATAAACACAAATGTGCCAAACATACAGAGGAACCTGCAGGGTTGACATCATGGAGCATCTCAGTTCTGTCTTGTTCTCTCACAATAAAAAACAAGTTCCTCAGTACGCTGTTTTTTTAAATACCATAGTGCAGCATACAAACCAGTTTTACAACATACCTGTCTGTCTATTGTTTCTTATCACTGTTTTTAAAAGTCCCTCTACCCCCACTCTACTGATGTGTGGAGGTGCTGGTGCTGGACATTGGAGCCATCAGTTAACCATTACACACACACACAAACACACTGTTTCCACTCTCTAGTAAGGGGAATCGGATATTCATGTTTGCTTACGTGCTCTGCGAGGTGTGTTAAGCTCCGCTGACGTCACCTGAAGGCTGTGCAGTGTGCACAGTCCAGACTTGTTTTTCTTCATTACTCGTATAGATCTCTGGCACGTAGAACAATAGAGAAAGGTGATGTCAGTACACTTCTGCTGTCAGAGTTCTACAGAGTTCTTTCTTAAACTTCTTATTAACCGAGGTTTCTGATTTATTTGAGGGATTCTGATTTGAATCATTTGCAAAACATTAAAAGTCATATAAAAGGTTAGATGATAAGGTGATTGTATGAAGAATAGAAACAATGCCAAAATCAGGGTACCAATATATTAAGAGGGGGGGAATTTGGTGTTGTGACATTTGCTCCAAAATATAATAAAATAAAACAAGTATATTAACTTAAAAGTAAGCACAAATGTGCAAAAACAGACACAATAAAATAGAATAAAAAGATGTATATTGGCATAGAGAATCAAGCAAAAATGTGCACGTTATAAACTAAAATAAAAACATTTAATGAACGTAACCCGCAAGTGTGTTTTCGAGGAGTTGGTGCTGTTTGCAGATGTTCCACTGTAAGGAAACAGCCTGATGTGTCCCGAGGATGTTCAGAGAGATACATTACTCCGAGTTTATCTGCGCCTGCACAGCTGCCTCCTGTCAGACGATCCTGCTGATCTGTGCGATGTTATATAAACCTGACACTGTCTCCGATCTGCTCTGAGAGGACAGAACGTCAGGGACACCGAGAGATGATGAGAGGGCAAAGCTATTGATTTTCTTTATTAAATGTTGCGATCCCAGAGGAGAACAGGTGGTTGATGAGAAGAAGAAACCCCCACAGACTTACAGTGTTTGTGTGTATGTCCTACCCTGTGTGCAGGAGGAGTTCATTCAGAGAGTGTTGAAGCCCTGATGTGTTTTACAGTGCGGGGGTTGAAGGTAATGGAGGTGTGTGAGGGAAGCAGTGCTCTGATTGGCTGGCTGCTCCTCAGCTGTACCATTGTTATTGACTGTTGATCAGCTGAGACAGTGAGGGGAATCTAAGAAGGGGAGGGGGTAGAGAGCAGATTTCAGGTTTGTGGGAGACTTTTCTCCATTGTGTCAGAGTCGTGCCGCCCTATGACACATGCTGTTTCTCTCTGACCAAACAATGCCAAGAGTTTTGTTTGTCATGCATCCTTTTTCTCTGCCAACCAGTCCTCTGAACAAACCGGTCTATCCCTGCCGGATAAAGACTTTCAAATGTCTCCTTCAGGGCGGGGCGTTAGTCCTGCAGAGTCTAATGTGTAAATGGAGGTTAAAAAAAGGGAATCATGTAAAGTGTACTGGTCACTCAAAATCCTGTCCTATAAACCTGACATAAACACTGCTTCCTCTGCTCTCTCCAATCCCGATGTCTAGTGTTTCTCCTTAAAGGAATACAGAGTACATGAGTGTATATAATTAAGTTGATGTTTATTACAATGTCCTGTTTTTTATTTATCTTTTTCCAGGCGGTCTCATCAGCTTCGATGTGTTCCCGGAGGGCTGGGACAAGAGGCTGTGTTTAGAGCTGCTGGACAGTGAAGGCCTGGACGCCATCTACTTCTTCGGCAACGAGACCTCGGATGTGAGTTGATATTCAGATCTCTGGGAGCACATCTCTCTGTAGGACAGGCGTCTTTCGTCCAGAAGGTTGTGGGTTCAATCCCAACCAGTGCGGTCAACATGTCGGTGTATCCTTGGGCAAGATACTGAACCCTGAGTTGCTCCCGATGGCCAACGGTGTGTGAGTGTGTGTGAAACTTCCCTAGAGCAAGTGAATGAGGTATGAATGGGTGAATGACACTTATAATGTAAAGCTCGTTGAGGGGTCCAGAAGATCTGATAAAGCGCTATAAAAGTACAGTCCATTTACCATTTCAGTATCAACTTTTTTAGGTTTTAACATCCAATTTCATTCAATTATCTTAGGTGTTTCATTCCTTATCTTATCTAATTTGAGGTTTACCTTAAAAAAAAAGGTCATCACTAACCTCCCATGAACATATATTTATTGTTATATACATTTTGAAACTTATTTATCATAAAGTTTGAAGTTACTTGGGCATTTAATCAATCAAAAACGATGGAATTGTATAACTCACAGGGGGCTATTTAACCTATCTAACATAACTTTGTTTTTCTTGTACCTTGGCCATATTGAATTAGTCAAAAATAATAAGGGTTGGGTTCAGATGAAGAGGATTTTATGTCAACGTTCTGAGGTAAAAGCAATTTAAAGTAGCCTGGCTATACCAGCCTACGTACTTCCGCCCAATTTCATTTTGCTGTAAGTTAGCGGTTCCCAAACTTTTTTGGCGGCGCACCCCCTTCTACGTCCCAACCGGGTTGACGCACCCCCAAAAAAACGCAAAACCCCCCCCCAAAAAAACGCGACAAAGCTTTGTTTTATCGCCGTATAAATAACTTTGTCATGAGACGTTCCAGCGGCTGTCTTCTTCTACGTTTCTATCAAAAACTAATAAATTATAGTTTTTTTATTTAAAATAAAAGGGATTACAAAGGAAATGTTTATTGTTCCTGTTTTTTATTGTAGCCTATGGAAAAATCCCACTTAAAAAACAAACTAAATATGTAATATTAAGTAATGTAATGTAATGTAACATTTTTATACCAGACCACCTTTACATGTTTCATCTTGCGCACCCCCTGGTGGCAGCTCGCGCACCCCCACTTTGGGAATCCCTGCTGTAAGTGATCGAAGTCAAACAGGCTGGTGTTACCAGGCTACATTTAAAGAGCTGTATATCTGCATTTTCCTTGTTGTTCGGGGTTTAAATATCCATGTTTTTTGCACTTATTCTAAGTCGCTTTGGATAAAAGCATTAGCCAAATGAATGGTAATATAATCTGTTATTTTTAAATATGTTTTTCTATTTTCAGGGAGGGAACGATTATGAAATCTTCAACGACCCTCGGACCATCGGTTTCACCGTCTTCTCCCGGAGGACACGGCCCGGTTCTGTCGGGAGATTTTCTTTGACACTCCGCCTCACGAGCCTTGAGTCCCCTGATCCCTTTACCCACAATCCCCTCTGTTTTCCCGCCTGTGGCTCTCCGCTTGTACGACAACAAGCTCCTCTAACGCAGGATGTTTATGAACCAAGGTACTACTACTGATTTCCTCCTCCTTAATAATATGAAAACAATGGACAGCAGCAGCGGGGGGATTGGACTACATTTTAAACCTTAATCCTTCTGCTTTTTAAGTATTTTAAAAAGGGACAGAGAAGGTGTTACATGTTGTATGTTAAAGTCATGTGCAATAAGATTAGCATGTAGCATAAGTTAGCCAAACAGCTAACAGAATATAAAGGTTGTTATTGTTGGAAGTTCTTACTACAGATTATTTGGGTATAAGTGATGTTTTGCACTAATTCTGGGCGTAATGTAATATGTTTGATCATTGCTGAAAGAGATGATGACAGTGAAAGGGAGATATTAAATAGGGTGAGGAAATGGGATATGAGCGAAGCGATAAAGAAGATGTTTTTATTCCTCCAAAGTTGAGGATATATGAATCATTCCAGTTATTGTAACGTCTCTGGAGATTAATTGTGTGATTCCTTAAATATCAAATGTTTTTTAAGCTTCAGGGAAGAGAAGAGCTTGTTTTGCATCTCTAGGTTTTTAAAATTCAATTAAAAGGAACACATATCAGATGTATGTATTGACTACAGACTCAATGAATTCATCTTAACCAGTGAGTGAAGCTACCACCTTCTGTCAGTCCATACTTTTAGTGTCAAATATTTCTACAAACTGTATCATGGCTTGAACGCTGTATCTGGTATGCTTGGTTCTTTGTTGCTAATTATTTTAATATGAAGGGTTTTACAAATAACTTTTAAATATGTGAACACTAAATGGGTAATGCCTCTTTGATTTATCAGTATTGTAAATGTGAGGCTTTTAAATGCATCAGCTGCAGGACTGTTAACACTCCTTTAAAACGACTCAAAGGATCATGTAGAAAAATACTTTTATGCACAACAGGAAATGTTTATGATGCTAACTGATTACTTTCAGTCTTTTCTGGATAAAAAAAGTGGATTAATTGTAATAAAACATTTTGATATCTTGCACTGAACTCAGTTCTCCACTGTCGTTCTTGAGCTTTGACTTTACTGATGTGCGTTTACATATAAGTCACTTACAAAATCACAGCGCTTTCTCAACTAAAGGAATACAGTTTCTGCAGGTTTGATCCCGGCCTGTGCCATCAACATGTCGAAAGATACTGAACCCTGAGTTGCTCCCTGGCCAACGGTGTGTGAGTGTGTGTGGATGTTAGCTTCCCTAGAGCAACTGGCACTGCTCTGCATGAATGAGGTGTGATTGGGTGAATGACTCCTAGTATATAGGTGTTGAGACCTGATAAAGGGCTATAATATATACCAGGGGTGTCCAGACTTCAGCCCGGGGGCCCTCTGCAAATTCTAAAAGTAAAATGCAATATGGCCCACAAATTAAACTTTGCTTGTCTTATCTTGTACTTCTCAAATATATATGTTCAAATATATTAATGAGCCCAATTTTCAGATAAATTCAGTAATTTAGAATGTAAAATATGTTCTAACAAATCTTAGTTGATAAAAAAACAACCCAATAACTTATTTCTATAACAATCTTGAAATTGAACCTTCCTATTTACTCTTATTATCAGCAGTCTGAGGCTTCTGTTTTAAGAAATGAGCTGCCAACAAAATAAATGAAACCCTAAAGACAGATGGGATAGGCAGTTCTTTCTTTAAAACGTGTTCAAGTATTCTTCAGCTACATTTGATTTGTTTTGCTAACTTCTAACTTCATTTTTGGGACAATGTTCACCTCTATCAGTGGCCCAGCTCTCCGTGTATTTTCTGTATGTGGCCCGCGGGGAAAAAAGTTTGGACACCCCTGATATACATTTGTTTTTCTGCCTCGGTGTAATCCCACATCCCACCACTGGGGGTCGCCAGACACTCACATCCTACCTACGCCAGGTGCTTCTAAAATAAATGACAGTTTATCTTGTGGCTGTTTGACCACCAAATGTTAGATGTTGAAGAATGTATCACCACTTTGATCATGGATTTTTCTTTAAATCATTGAAGTCTTCTTAAAACTTTTATAAAAACCACTCGACAGTCAGAAAATGAGACTTGGTGTTAATAACCGTAAGACAAATATAGCTGAACTCCTCCCCAATAAACACAGATGAGTAGATACAGAGCACCAACAACTTTGAAAGCCAACATAGCTTTTGTTATTTCACTGGTTTCTTTTGTGATTATTTATGTGTCGACTCACAGTCAAATGCTTTCGAGGCACATAAAGGCCTGAATATCACAAAAGGCTTGTGTCCCTGCATTGCAGAGTTTAAGTGCATGCTTCCTCAGGCGAGACGTGATGCTGACGTGTCTCTAGAAACAGAGAAAAGGGAACTGATTTAAAAACACATGATGTGTTTACTTTATTTTGTTCTTTTCTTCAAAGCTATTTTCTGCCTCGCCCCCCTTACAAGCTAGTGTTGTGTACTGTATAGATATTTCACCAAACAGAAGGGAGGTAAGAGACTCACCAAGGTGTAACAATGAGAGGAGGATGTTTTCTATTCTGTATTTCAAATATAAAGTTAAAATACCATGTTGAGAATACAATTAACATAAGGGTTTCACTGCATTACCAGCTTTACTTTTGGCATATAATGAAATCGGACTTTATCCTGTACGTTATTCTTCATATATGCAACATTTCTAATGAAAGATATTCGTCCTCTCAGTTTTAACATAATATAAATATATATGTAGATTTTATTTATCTTCTTCTGAGAGTGTATCTTAATGGTTTATTGCACTTATTGGAAACCGCTGTGGATAAAAGCATCAGCTAAATGAAATGCAATCTAAATCTGTCATCTACTTATAATCATTATTCCTCATTTTTTATTCTTACATATTTATTCTTCTCAATTGTTAATTAATATATATTTTTTTACCATTATTATTATTTGTACTATTATTGTTATTATTCATTTTTTAATTATTATATATGTATTTGTGATTGTTATTATTTTAATATATTTATTTCTCTTTTATTATTATTATTTTGTTAAGATTTTTATTATTTTAGTTATTAGATTTAAAAAAATAAAAAAATAATTATATATATTTATTTATTATTGTTATTATTTTTGGTATTATAATATATTTATGCCTCTTATTATTTTGTTATGATTTTTAATATTATTATTATTATTAGCTTTTTTTATTTTTAATTATTACCAGCGTGACAGTTTCTCTCCCCACGTGTTTATCAGTCTTCACCCTCCTCCTCTTCCTCTTCCTCTTCCTCTTCCTGTCAGATGCAGTTAAATAAACACACTCTCGTCAGTCGTGTGAATCATAAAATGCTTTAATGTTGTTTTTTTTCAAGGCTCAGTAGAAGTCCTCACTGTGATCACCACCACAGCGGCTGGTCCACAACAGAAAGTGCCCTTTGAAGGTGACGGAGAAAATAAACGGAGTGATGATGAACGGATTCAGGCAGTGACGGATGCATAGAGACTCTATGGAACAGATATATCATAGAAAATGACAAACAGTACTTAACCGAGCAAAACCTGAAGTACTACGGACCACGTTTATGTGACAGATCTCTTTTGGCACCACCAATGAAGTCGAGTAGTTCACCATCACACTGACGAGACGCTTAATAAATCACACACAGATGCATGTCTTTTTTTCCTGATAATAGAAAAAGAGATTTACAAATCGTTTTGTTTCGTGGCTGCAGACGCTTTCAAAACCTGACATTTTTCCACCAGAACGACAAATGTTTTGGAGAAGTTTTTTCTGGCAGTTTTCAACTAATTTGTGCAAGTTATTAAAGCTTGCAATCTGAGGACACACACACACACACACACACACACACACACACACACACACACACACACACACACACACACACACACACACACACACACACACACACACACACACACACACACACACACACACACACACACACACACACACACACACACACACACACTGATAAATACAAATAAATAACCACACAACAAACAAGGATATGCATTTTTGTAAGGAAAATACTTGCTTTCCATTCACAGTCAAATATTTTTCAGTTGTGTCCATGCCTGATTTAATGTGATTCCTTGAGTCCTCGTCTGCCTTCGTGCTTTTCATGAATTTCTAACTTACTTACACCTTCTCTCTTTCAAAATAAAACTTAAATAACCCTTTTTTGTCCTCAAATTCAGTTTATGTTCTAAACTGGTCACACAAAGGGGTCCTGAACCTTTTATTTTGGGGGATTTAATCATATTTCATTTGATTTTTAATGCATAAACCTTCTAATACACAACCATTGAAATGTCTTCCTCTTTAATTACCTAAACAACTTCCTCTTAGGTCCATCATTTCTGTTCTTGAATTCAAATTCCCATCTTTACAGCGTCTGCACTGTGTACGACTTATGATAGCAAGTCATCTGACCCACGCTTGCACCCGCAATGTGATCCTGGAAATGTTCAGCAAAGTAAACAAGTGCCAAACAGCTGCAAAGAAGGGAAGTGAAACTGAATTCAGCCTTTTGTCCTACTTACACCGCTCTCTCCACTTCACATACACTCAGCTGTCATGCTTTGCTTTGTTTTCCCAGTGTTTCAAACTTTACCCAGCTGATACCCGCAGGAAAATAAACCCCCAGCTGTTTTCTTTGTTTTGTTTTGAGGGGAAATAAATAAATAAATCGTATTCAGCAAATTCAGCAGAGTAGGAGACAGCCCTCTGCACCTGTGTCATTAAATCTGGACCGGTGCTGTGTAGGTAAAGCATGTTTTTAAAGAAATAATGAGATGTAAAATATCAGTCCTACAACAGGTTGATGCCCCAGCCCCCCCTCCCCCTCCATTACCCATGAGCCCCCGGGGTTTTCTGGGTCTACGAGCTGATGATCTGGCCTGACCAGGTCTCGTGTTTCGTGCCGGGGTTCAGGTGTATGATCTTCACCTCCACCGCCTGCACCTTCAGGTTCTTGGGCGGCACTCGGCTCACTTTGTACGTGACCTCGTCTCCCTCCACCGGGACGTACTCCCCCTCGATGCTGGAACAGAGACAAAGTAGGGCCATGAAGATGAAGTGTGGAAAATGGAGAGTTTTGTTTCACACAGTCTTGATGTGAAGATGCACAGGGTCACAGACTATGTTTAATCCAAGAAGAGTCACTACGATGAAAGAAAGACCCTCCGATTAAAGATCTTTAGATATTTTAAACTGTGCAGCCGCTCTACTGATATAATGGATGAATGCACACACTCAATGACATCACTATGTAACACTTGTGCTTCAATTGGCTAGCGCTCCAACACATTGTAGGCTAAGGGGCGGGACATCTCTAAGCAGTTGACCAATCACGACAGAGCCAGCCAGCTAACACAGGCTGAAAAGAGGGGCTGCAGCTGCTGTTCTTTAATGATTCTTAATTGGGATAAATCTTCCCATAACTGTTTGCCAAATATGTGGTCACACACACACACACTCAGAAACATCTGCAGGAGCTCTTACACTGAAGACATTTGAAACAAGATAAACCCTCCGACCCACGATGCAGCTGTTTCAGATCCTGCAGAATCTGTTTTCACAAAAGGGCTTTTGCTGAAGCTGTAGAAACATTTAGCTTCGTGCTGAATGCTGAATAAAAACAGATTGCGTAACTCTCTGTGCATTTCCTCTTCTTGCAGGTGTCAGAGTCCTGTGAGAGTTGGAAAAAATAGCTCTCCCTTTGAGAAAAGTACAAACGTAGACTTTAGTTTGCTGAGTTAAAAGAGTCCTGAGGTGATGCTGCAGATCTGAGGTTAGTTGTTAGTGTTGCTGTTTTTAATTCAGCCGACGTTTGTCTGCTGTGACTCTCGGAGGACACAGCTGTAAAACACATAACAATACTTTGTGCAACTTACTAATATTATAACTGCTGCTACTTCAGTACTTTTAAGTCAATTTTCGTGAACTTGCCTCTGTATTCAGTCCATTAGTGTCTATAAATAAAATATGATATATAACACAATATTTTGTATTTTTTAAATATATTTATATTAATATTTATTGGACAGAATATTTTCCTTTTTGTTATTTAATTTTAATTTAGATTTCTGTCTTATTTTTATTTTATGCTATAATTATTTTCCTTGTAGATATTTTTCCTGCACTGTTCATTTGCTGTAATCTGTATATCTTTTAAATCTATCTTTATTCTATTGCACATACATTTTCCTGTACATATCCTCAGTAATTTGCATATTTTATATATTTGTTCTTTATTCAGTATTTTTCATTGTATTTTTCTTTCTTTCACAATATTTTTTCCTGATTTATATTTTAGTTTTTAGTTCCTTTACTATAACAATGTGCATGTCCCCGCTGCGGGAGAAATAACCCTTTCTGATTCTGATTCTGTTAGTTTTTTAAGATGCGCTTCAGTGTTTTTGTTACTCACTCTGAGATGTGAACAAAGATGTCCTCTCCGCCGTGGGAGGGTCGGAGGAAGCCGTGACCTTGTGACCTGGAGAAGTTCTTACAGACGCCTTTAAACACCGGACCTGATTGAGCGCGTACCGTACTGCAGGAATGGAGACAGAAAAACAACAAAGTTATCGCATGTCTCTGCACCGATAACGACTGACTGATGTTGTTGTTTTAGTAAGACGAGAAGGAGACCTTTACAACAACATCTTTCCTCTTTTATGTCAGAACATTTATGCTTCAGGCCCTTCAAACGAGCCAGAATAATAGAGAAGTGAGAGGACTAAGAGCAGGATTCATACGGAAGGTAATCAAATGTAAACCTGTTGGTTGTTTTTATTCATTATACATTTCACTTTTCTTCCTTTTTTCATTCATTTCCGGTACGTATTATCATAGTATTTTTATCTTATTTTTAGTTTTAGTTTCTGAAAAAACTAAAACGTTGACTTTAATTATATGTTTTATGTCAACTCATTTCAGTATTAGGTCAGTTGAAAGCAATAATGTTGATTTGAACCTAATATTTTTTATTTCAACTTAATATTACTGCTTTCAACTGACCTAATACTGTGGGGTTGAATTAGTTGACATAATAGATTTAATTAAAGTAAACATTTCAGTTTTTCAGTGTATTTACCTAGAGTGATTTAGTTAATGAAACACTTTATTTAGTTTCAAAGTACAAACTCTTTCACAAAGGTTGCATTGGAATAAAAAAACAACTTTGATCTGTAATCTAATAAAGTTTAAAAGTAGCATAAAATGGAAAAAATCCAATGTCTGTGGTTGGATGTTTTCACCACCACACACTCATTGCTTATAATAATAATAATAATAATCAATAACAACAAACTCACGCTGAGTAGGTGCGGGTGCGTTTGGTTGGCAGAGGGCTTGGTAAATCTCGAGGCAGCGGATGCTCTTTCCCGTCCTCCCAAACCCGGCTCCTCTCCCTCAGGAAGGGGAAGGACAGGGTGAGGGAGGCGTTGGGGGAGCGCAGAGGGGTCCTGGAGGGCGACGTGAGTCCGGGGTCCGCCATTTCAGAAGTGACAGGGGTGAGGAGGATGAGGGAGGAAGAGGGAGGCTGTTCTGCTGACAGAGGCGTCTGTCTGCTGCTATCTCTGTGAGGCCGGCTGCTTCTGATTCTGCTTCAGACTCGGAGTTATCCAGGTCAGCGCTGTCGCTTCAGGTCTGTCAGGAGGAGGGAGACCACAGGGTGAGGAAGGAGGGAGATCAAAGAGTTGTCATGTGGCCTGAGAGGTGATGGAGGGGGAAATGAGGGATGGGTGTCCTCCAGCCGGGAATTCAACACAGAAACAAGCAGGCAAATAACTAAGAGACGTGTGAGTATAAAATGCATTTTCAAATATCTTTCCTTCAGTCTGTTTTCTATTTTGAATCAAGTCCACTCAAATGTAAAAGTGGTACCCCAGTGATGTAGTATTGGGTATCCTAAAGTGAGGGAACTTGAAGACTAAAAAAAGTGCATGCAGTAAAGTGTTTTCCTCCCCCCACCCAAACAGAGAGGAGCAGCTTTTTATCCAATTGTCCCTCTCGGTTCCCTTACAGTCAAGAAAGCACATACAAGGTTTAGCTCGTTGGAAACTATTGCACAAGCACGTTCATGGGTTTGCCACTTATTGTAAGTCGCTTTGAAATGTAATGTGAGGTAAAACATGGCGGCGGTGCTATCATGACTAACTTTAGTTCATCTCATCCTATCATGTATGACATTACTCTGCAGATGTTTCGGTTCAGAGTGACAGCAAACATGTCTATGGATATTTTTAAACTAGGAGAAAGACCAAAACTTTGCCTCGAACAAGACACATGGCTGGAAATGCATTTTGCTACCAAAGCAGTTATTGATCACTTGAGAGGAATGGAGAATCAGCAGTCAATTGATGGTATAAAACTGTCAAAAGGAGAGCTTTTTCAAAAGGTGTGAATCCCTGCAACCAGTGCACAAGAATATTAAGCTGATGTGACAGGTACTATGAAGTACTACAAAAGCAGTGGGTCCTACACTTCCCATAATGCAACTCAATTGCATCATCAAAGCTCTTAATAGATTCCACACCTCTAGTTTGTAACCTGACACCATCTCTCTTCAAAGATGTGCCGTCTCCAAGCACAGACACATCATCAGGCTTATTTCTGATTAACAAAAAACCTCCGCTGAAGACATTACACAACATTTTTCACAAGATAAGTCCTAATGAAAGGGAGACTGACCTTGGGAAGTAAATTGTCCCTTTAATCCAGCTTCATCAGAGGTCATAAAGCATCACCAATTTCCTTTATTTACCCTGAAGCCTTTGGGAGTTTTGCAAAGCACTGCAATCCCTAAAGATAATAATACTACCGGGTTTATCTCTTACCCACTGCACGGTATTAATAATAGATATGGAGATTTCATTTTCATATCTGCTTATGCATCCGTACTCTTCAGTGAAGAATCAATAGTGTATTCAATGCACATCAGCCTCTTGATTTTGTTTTAGTGATTTAGCGTATTTTTCTATCTAGGCCGCCGCTCATCATTTCCTAAAATAGAAATGTATTAGAAATAATTTGCTCTGATCTGTTTTGACAGTTTTTAATTAAGAAATGTGCATAAAATAAATATATATATTAATATTTGGTAAACCGAGCCTTTTAACATTATAGTTTTAAAAAACAAACATTATTAAACACTATTATTAATAAGTAATTAAGCTACCCATCTACAGTAGGGACCCAAGTCATGTCGAGCTGTGCGCATTATCTTTGCACATTGAGCATCAACTACATCCCTAAATGTTACAGCTCATACATTAATCAGATTTAGATTCAGAATCGGTTTTATTATCAAGTAGGTTTACACAAATGGGGAATTTGCTTTGGTATATATGGTGCATTCAAAGACACAGAAAAAAGAATACTTAGCAAAACGAACTTCAGTAAGTTTGTTTGGGTTAGTGTGTTTCCCTACGCCTCCACACGTTTAATTCTAATTATACATCTGATATATTTAATTTATATAATATTCCAGTGGCTATAGACTCCCATTATGTGTATCACTCACAACACATTCCTGTTTATTTAGGTGAACTTGTCAATATACCTTTATCTCGTTTCTCCCCACACTGCTATTCCCAAGGTTACGATTCACCACACAAACACAGTGTCGTGCTATACGTGTTTTTACACCCCCTCATATCGCCTGTGACGATAGTGATGCAGGCACGGCGTGACGTCAGAGCAGCTGCAGCACGCCGCCTCGAGTGGGGCGTTCGTGACGTCAGTGCCCCATCCCCAAATGAACATCATATCCTACACGAACTGCACTACACACATCATGTCATGTTAAAGCCTCTATGTTACACTCACAGAGAAGGATGCACACATCATGGATTGTAGTGAGACAGCATCATTTTCACACAGCAGGAGAACATCTGGATGAGCAGAAACGAAGCAACAGAATTAAACAGGGTCAGGTCTCCTTTGGCCCGGGTCAGGAACAAATCTGTTTCCGGTCCCATGCTCATGAAAAAGCACAGTGTGTGAATTGTGTGTTGTTTTTCGAGAGCTGTATTCATGCTCTAGCCTGTGCTTTCCTTTAAAGCAAAACAGAAAGAAATGATTTTGACAGCCCAAATAAAACTACCTAAATTACTCTTGTGTTGAGTTTGAAGAGCTGTATTCGTGCACTATGCTAAAAATCCAATATTTCACTCGCTTTTCCTCTGGTTTCATGTTAGCTAAGAGCAAAACGTAAATATATTCAATTTCCAACACCAATAAAACATGGCAAAATTACTTTAAAAAGCACTGTATGAATTGTGTGTTGGTTTTAGAGAGCTGTGATCATGCACTAAGCATACAATTGTATTTTTCACTCGCCTTGTTCCTTGTTTAGATGTAGCCAATAAAGGAAATACATTGACAGCCCCGATAATATCTGCCAATATTACTTTTAATAAAAGCAGTGTGTGAATTGTGTTGACTTTCGAGAGCTGTGTTCACACACTACGCATAATATCCGGCATTTCACATCATGTTTTATTAAGGCCACTAGCAATAAAATGTCATGGACAGCCCAATCATATCCAACAAAATGATTAAAAAAGGAGTTTCTGTGAATTGTGTGTTGATTTTAGAGACCTGTGCTCGTGCAATATGCATACAATCCCGCATTTCCCTCGCTGTCGCTCTGGTTTTATGTTATCTAATAGCAAAACGTAAGGAAATCACACATTGACAACCTTATTAAAACTGCCCAAATGAATGAAAGGCTAAACAAGCAGTCAATGCTAATGAGAGTAGAATTGGACAAAAGCGTGGTGCGTTCATTGACACCAGCTTGGGATCTAACATGGAGGAAATGTGACACCGATCAATCGTCCGTACATCCAGATATAAATACAGAACCTGTCCTTATGATTTAGCAGTTTTTCCTCCAGGCGTGCAAAGAAGACATTGTCCCAGATCCCAAAACAAAGACACACACACACACACACACACACACACACCACACACTCCCCCCATACAGGCACTACAACACGCATATTATTTTTCCGTAGAAATGTTACTTACTGGTCTGTCGGGGACGATGAGCGAGTGCGTCTTAAGTGGCGGTGTGTTATATAACGAGTTATTAAATAAATAAGTCGGCTAAATCCGCGCAGTCTGTCGGAAAACCCTGATGATGATGATGTGACGAAGAGCTGCTGAGTCTGCGCAGCTGGCGGAGATTCCGATGGCGTGATGCGACTGCGTGTGTGAGAGACTGTGTGTGAGAGACTGTGTGTGAGAGACAGTGTGTGAGATGTGTGTGAGAGACAGTGTGTGAGATGTGTGTGTGTGTTCAGAAAATTGCTTTCTTCATTCCTTTGAATGTATGCAATCTATTATGGGACCAGTATGCCCAGTGTAATGATATATCTTTGCCTTGATTGATCGTCTTTATGCAGCTGCTGCTTTATTTTAAGGGATGTATAGTAGGGTTGATATTGTGGAATAGACTCCACTAATGCAACACGTCTGATATTGCATTAGTGGAGATATGTCAACAAAAAAACAGTGAAGGAAAGTAACATTTACTCAAGACATTTAAAAGGGACTTCTACTGTTATATTTCCATTGTATGCTACTCCATAAATACTCCATGACATTTTGAAAGGAAATACTGTCACTTGTTTTGCTCTACATTTATTTTACAATATACTTTGCAGGTTCATATTCCTAATAAACATAAATCAACAAGTTCTTTATGATGTTCTATAAAGGATAAAAATACCTTTCCTGTAGTGTGTTATACAGTTTTCTGTGCATGTCAATGGTCTGGAAAGGCTAAAATCCATGTTCCTTCTAGAGGGAGTCCCCCCTGCGTGAAACACCTCCATTGGACTCCTTTTATGACTTCCGCAATATAGTGACATCACTATGTAACACTCGTGCTTCTATTGGCTAGCGCTCCAGCACATTGCACGTGATAGGGTAAGCGAGCGAGACATCTTTAAGCGGTTGACCAATCACAACAGAGCTGGCTAGCTAACCAATCAGAGCAGACTCTGGTTTCAGACAGAGGGTGGAAAGAGGTGCTGCAGCACAGGCAGTATGAGAAACATAAAGAGCTTTTTGAACATTAGAGCATGGAGACATGTCCCAGGAGAGACACTACATACTGATATACAATCTGGAAATAAGCAGAATATGTCCTCTTTAGGTGAAACATCTGAATAAACTTACAGAAACAGTTTTAATGTCTAAGATAAGTTGAGATGTTGAGTCCTTTTCCCGAGCTTTACTCTCTGTAAGCAATATCTCTGCAATGACGGCCACATGCAAACTTCTTTTTGTTTCATCAAAGCTCCAAACAGTCTGACCTACTTTCACTGCAGACAAATGAGACAAACATCTAGGGGCCACGCAGTCGTCACATGAAACACAGCTCGCTCATTTCTGACAAACATCAGTGTGTGTGTGTGTGTGTGTGTGTGTGTGTGTGTGTGTGTGAGTTTCTATACTGACAGTGACCAGCGGTTAGAGAGCAGATCACTGATGAACAAGCAGCGCTGTGGCCTTCACTGACCTCCAAACTGTGGGATTTAAAGGCTGGCTGCTAATCCGTATTTGGTATTCCTCTTCCTATAATCACACAAAATGACAAATCACAAACACTCACTCTGATGATACGTCCTTTTACTGTGAAAGTGAAAAACACTAAATATCACAAGGCTGTTAAATACACTGAGGATAGAAAGGTGACATTTCAAATCAAAAGTAAGTATTTTAATCTTGAACAACGTTAATCCCACTAAGAAAATGTGTTTTATTCTTGAATTGTTTTTGTGGATCTTGACGATACAAAGGAATAATTAATTGTCTTGTGACTCACAGCTTTAGGCACATTTATCATCCCGGACATGCTGTTAAGTGCTCAACATCACCTGCTTTAACCCTTTAAAGTCAGAATACCTGGTTAAGTGCTGAGGACATTATAATCCTAATACCAAATTACTTATTTCATTTGCATTTGGGGTCAGAACTTCCCTTTAAATATACCAGAATGACTGTAAACGCATGACAAATCATTGTGTTTTCAGATCTATGCTCAGGTTTACATGTAAACATGGAGGTGGTGTGTTGAGGGCGGTATTTACAACACACTGTCTCAGAGGGACATCCGTCTCTCACACCAACAGTGTCTTGGTTCAGAGAGCGTTTGACTTCATGTCTTTACTTCTGTACCCAAACTCCTGGGTATCGTGTCTCCGGCTCACCGCTCCTTGTCTTTTCGGTCCGTTATAATGTTCGATCTGTTCGTAAAACAATACATCTTCACCCTCCTCCTCTTCCTCTGCAGTGCTAACTGTTCCACCAGGACAGCAGCCCCAGCCCCGGGTCACAGATGGTCCCCTGAAACAACAGCGCCATAAATCACAACCAGAATACTGAAATTGGGTTTTAGAAACATTTAAGAGTTAAATAAATGATATTCATATATTTCTAAGATATAAAAAAAAAAGGAATTAAAAACATTTATGTAAAAAAAAGGAAAATCTCCAATCAGCAATAAAATACAAGTAGTAGGAGAATATTCATAATCATAAAAATAACAAATGGGAAATAAATTCATTAATTAAACATATATATTTATATAAGCATAAGATGTTATAAAAAAGAATACATATACATACATACATATGTGCATATGTGCGTGTGTGCTATTAAAAATAAAATAAAATAGATTACATATATTTATCCCAACCTAAGAATCAAAAATGTGAAATAAAAAAGGCACATTTTATTAAATAAAACATTGAGAATTTTAGGAAAAAAATGTTCACTAAAAAAACAGAACAAGATATTCATTGAAACACAAGAACTTAAAGTACATTTATCAAGGAAAGAGAATCACAAAGGCTTTTTATATAACTAATAATTGTGGGGTCATTGTGTTATTTTATTAATTCCTAAATACTGTTTTGTTAGGGACTCTAAACCAGTCAAACCGACCCTGTACATGCACCTGTATGTGAGTTACTCCATGTAAAAAGTCTGAGCCCCTTGGTACCGAATTGAAAAGTAATAAAGGATACTTTAAATGCTAAGATATTTTCTGGCTAAAGTTCCTAAAAAATATATAAATATAAATAGCCCAAATCAACAAACAGTCAGCCAAAGTATCTATTGTTTCTCACTCTTATCTGAATTTATTCAAGCAGATCTCATGGTGGTGTGTGTGTGTGTGTGTGTGTGTGTGTGTGTGTGTGTGTGTGTGTGTGTGTGTGTGTGTGTGTGTGTGTGTGTGTGTGTGAGTGAGAGCTGTGTTCTTACGATCAGAGTGTACGGCGCCTCTTTCTTCTCCACGACCTCCTCTGCTGGCGGCGCCGTCGACTGTCCGGGTTGTGCTGGTGTTTCTGCGGCGGCCGGTCCCGTTGGCGACGTGTCCACAAACATTTCATCTGTCACCCGGAAACGGATGTCCTCCCCCTGGTCCATGTAGAGGTCGTGGGCCCCCTCGTCCGTCTCGTATTCCCAGAGCCAGACCTGCTCCGCTTCGTCACTGAGGCTGAGGTTAAGGACTACAGTCAACTCATCAGAATCTAGTGCAGGTACAGGGCTTAGTTCAATACTTCATTCTGATTGGTCTCTTTGGGAAGTCAGCAGTCTGTTATTTCTTGATAGCAGATTGTCTAAGGACGCTCAGATCAAGGGACTATGTGCAGTCATATCAATACGCAGAAAGAAGTCCGGTCAATTTAACATAAGTGTTGAAAAAAAACACATTATTTTCCAACTTTTCCATCAGAAAACTATCAGAAAACAACAAATTTGAATTAATTTTCATATTTGTCAACAGCAGAAAACAAGAGAGGGAAAGAGGTAAAAAGACTCATGCAGCTGGACGTCAACAGAAGAAGACAAACAGGAAGTAAACACTGCTATGAAGTGAATGACTGCCTTGCATCATGTTATCCCATATTCCATGATACACCTGTGGGTCCTTGAGATGAAATCACTTCACTTTATTTATAGAAACATATTCGGGCAGGATACAATTTTGCTGGCTGTTGAAGAGACTCTGGAGGAATGAGGATGTCGTCGAAGAAGCCCATTGTCACTGTGAACCAGAGAGGGAACAGCGTCAGAGTTTACAGTGGTACTTATATGAAGTGTGGTTCATGCTGAAATAGAGAGATTCAAATTACCGTGAACTCCTTCTTGGCTGCAATACTTGATTTTGCCGAGTAGGATTTCATCGAGGAAAGGGTGAAAAACAACATACCTAAAGTTAACTGAGAGGAAAAACAAAAGGAAGATTGGAAGGAATCAGTTAGGTGTTTTAATATTGGATACGAAAGTTAAACAGGGAACTGTGAGACCATATTTACCATACATCTCAAATCTAATGCAGCAGTATGAACACAGTGCATGGCCTGATGCAAGTGAAAGAATGTGGGAGCAGCATTGTACCTTTGGTGTGTGAGGCTCCGTCTCCTGGAAAGATATAGGAGTCGTCCAGTTTAGTGATGTCGTACAGGCAGACGCAGAGACCGACGTTGTAGACCACCTGAGAGGAGGGCAGGTAGCAGTGATCAGACATGAGGGAACTATGATAATCCAAGTAATAGGGAAACCTTGTAATGCTGAGAGTTAAAACTGACTTGGTATGTTCTTAACTTTAAAAACACGTACTCATCTAAACTTAATTTACTTACACAAACACTTTGTATATACACACACACACACCCCTACCTTGTTGGCCAGTTTCTTGTTGAGCTCCTCTGCTATGGCGTCGTTGAGTTGCCTCTGGAAGTTCCACGGAGGGATCCTGACAGTGTCCACCATCTCCACCAACACGAACATGGTGCACACTGTTACACACACTCACTCACTCACTCACTCACTCTATCACACACACATAAATACACACACACCCGGTGAAATCACCCGGAGTGATGGAGTGTTGCTTATTTTCAGGAAAGCGTATTTTTTTTCAACACCGAAGAAGGAAAAAATAGGTCAACAAGTTTGCTAGATCTGCCGAAAAACTAAATTTAAAGTAGAATAATGTCGAGAAAACTCAACAGTATCCATGAAGTCTCCATGTGAGTATTTACGACAGTAAAACCTTTACGACATGTCGCAAATCTTAAAGGTACAGAGCACAATTGCGCAGCTCTATATTTCTCCCTTTCTGAGCTTTTTGTTTACCAACCAAATTATAAATATGTTTTACTTGAGTATTTCCATTTTATGCTACTTTGTACTTCTACTCCACTACAATTCAGAGGTAAATGGTGTACTTTTACTCCACTACATTAATTTAATCCCTTTAGTTGCTAGGCAGATTTGGATTAATGATGGTAAATATAATCTCCCTTAAATCAGACTTTAGTTCACCTGCAGTAAATCCAGCAGCTACCCTGCAGTATACAAAGCCATTCAAACTAGCTGCACCTTTACCAGCTCTGAGAACACTTTAATGATCAATCATTATAAAACATATCAGAGATATTATTCTGAAATGGACCAATCAGACAATGACTACTTTTACTGTCGCTACTTTAAGTACATTTAGATGAGAGTACTTTCTACTTTCACTGGAGGAAAATTTAGAATACTTTTACTGTGACAGAGTATTCCTACACTCTGGTACTTCTACTTTACTCAAGTACAAGACCTGAGTACTTATACGTTTAGGCACATACTTCTGTGAGCACTACAGTAAATACCACAGTGTATCTATCTAGGAATTTGAAGGCTTATCAAATTAGATCATATATTGAAATGAGTGAAAGTATGTAAATACTAAATACAGATTTGATCAGGAGACAATTATTTTTCAGAGCCTGGAAGTCAGTGTAACACATGCTGTCATTACAGAAAGAAAACACACAAATATTCACTTCTGAATGTCATCTTTATTCATTTTATCAAGATATTTTTAATCTCTCAAGCAATAAAACCGCAGACGATTCGAACCATCTACTTTTACAAAGAGTTTAATGCTGACACCGGAGTGTGAGGGGAATCATCACTAAAACATCTGTTCACATATTCCATACTTTGTTAGCTTTATCTGAACACATGAAGCGTGGTGTGAAGGTAATTCAAACACACAAGAGGAAGCCGGACGCCTGAGTACAAAAGGACATGATATACATGCTTTTTTTTTTTAAACATCATTTGATTTGTCGCTTTACAGAACTTTAAAAACTCAGGGTTACATTAGCAAAGTGTTTCACAAGCAGCTGGTTTTAAAATGGACAATGGATGATCAGATTAATCAGCATTTTTGCAAGATGGGTAAACCGGGTGATTTATGTAGGAAACAACTCCCTGTACATATTAAAACAATTATGGACATTTCACAGATCACATAATGATGGGTGGATACTTGAACATATTCATTAGGCATCTTTGGCAGTAAATCTGAATACAGTGGCACAGGAGTGTGCAGTGACGATGATTTTCAGTTGAATATATGAACCCCTGAATGGAGTCATTGACGTCCAAAAACGTCTTAAAAGTTGGCCGTCCGCTCTTTCAAATCACCTTTCCCCTTAAAACTATTCGAACAGAAGTAAAAATCAAGAAAAAAATACACAAAGTCCCCTTCCTAAAAGTCCCTAACAACTGTCAAAGCCCACAGCTACAATCCGGTATCTGTGCTTTAATTCACCCACAATGCAATGTGGTTTTTAACACGTTACATTAATGCCAGTTAATTGACGACCACAGGGGGGACTCTACATCATGTTAACCGCTCTCATTTAGACAGGCAGCCCACACTCTTTCTTTGTTTTAATATATATATTTATCTATTTCATGATTTATGTACACGCCCCTATACAAAGTGCAGCTATATATCACATCATTTACACACAGGTCCAAACTTTTTTTCATAGGGACTGAGCTCAGGAACCGTTCATCCTGACGATTTTACTGTGAAGATTTATAGGTGCCACATTACCCATAACAGCAGCGATCACCTCAATTATATTTAACCACCGATTCAACGTCATGGCAAGACTTTTGTTTTTCTACTGTCTGATAACTGGTGCTTTAACAGTGACTATTACTGAAGATGTGCACTGAAGACGTAAATGTTTGCAGTGGATGAATCAAGCAGGGCGAAGCAGTCCCAAAACAACTCTCCTAACTCTTCAAAGTGCTAGTAAACAGGTGTCTGGACACTAGATTGTGCGTTAGTTTGTGTAAGAGGACAGCAAGCTATGGCGAACCAAACCTCAACCTCAGTTTCAGGAGAGCCTCTACTGTGACATGTCTCCATGCTTATGGAGATGCCTAACACGTACAATGTGTTGGAGCGCTAACCAATAGAAGCTCGAGTGACATATCAGGTTGAGGTTTGGACTACATTAACAGGCCTAAGGGAGAGCAAAGAGGGAAGCAGACTGATGTTAACCACCAAAACAAAAAGTCTATATACACACACACATGGAAATAAACAAAATTGGCGAGTCCACACAAACACAATGGTCGTATGTGTCTGGTTTCAGTCCCAGGTTGTCACAACGGGCTGTGATACCACATGAAAGATTTAGGAAAGAGCGAGCAAGCGTTGGACGAGCAGCAGGGAGTGTGTGTGTGTGTGTGTGTGTGTGTGTGTGTGTGTGTGTGTGTGTACCATTACATTGCAGCAGGGGCTGATGGGATATCAATAATGCCACTACAGTCAATAATTGCGCCGTCTACAGTGTGGCTCTCAACTAGCACAGGTCCATAAGGGTGACTCTAGCAGCCGAACAAAGACGAAAAATGAATGAAAACGAACGGCTTTCATTTACATCTGGTGCAATGTTATAATAAATATGGATGAAGTTAAAGGAAAAGTACATTCATAGGACTTAAATGACTCTGATTTTAGAACCGTTTGGATGGAATCAAGACAGACACTTAAAAAGGATGTGAAATGGAGAATGAGTGGATTTTACAGTTGATATTGAAGCAGGAAGCCGTTAACTCGTCTGCTAACACCGTCTTTTTTATAATATTCTGCGTGTAGATCAGGTTTGGTTACTTCAGACTAAAGTGGGAAAATAAATGGCGTGTTAAATCTGATAATCGTTATAGGAGTGGATCCAAGCTGTGGTTCTGTGTGGTTGTGTGAATCTGCCTGGTGGTGCAATAACAGTAATCCTGGCTGTGCGTGAACTGTACGTGCTCATGTGTGTGTGTGTGCGCTTTTCATCTGTACAGCGACATTGTGTGTGTGTGTTTCTTTTAATTGAGCATCACTACAGCTGTCCCTAAACAAACTAAAGTCTGGTTACCATCCATCGTCTCTTCCTCTTTGCCCTCTCTAGGCCCACGTTTCTCCCCTTTCTTTACCCACGCCAAGGCCCCTCATTGGCCCCCCTACAGGCCCCGCCTTCCTTCCCTCCTCTCGTCGTTGATTACTGGAGCTCCTTCATTCTGTTGAGGGCGGAGCCGGCCTGGAACCACTCGATCTGCGTCTCGTTGAAAGTGTGGTTCAGAGTGATCGACTCCTGGCTGCCGTCGCTGTGCTTGATCACGGCTGTCAGGGACTAGGGGGGCAGAGGAGGGGAAAATCATTCATCTAGGGTTTTCCACAAAGGTACAGAATTGTAAAAAGTTAAATTTGTGATTACAAAGTAGGTGTGGGTAACAATTAGTATCAAAGCACTTAAATCATGAAGTAATGCACAACATATTTTTTTGTATTTTGCTGTAAAGGGTATTAATAGATCAGATGTACTTAATTGATGCTTAATTGGATAATTGTTTTGTTACAGCAGCATGTTTACAACACACGTTTCCTCTTTTGTGAATTTAATGGTTAAATCTCAAAGAAAGAAAACGATACTTAACCAAAATGCATTTGTTTATGAGCTACATATAGGAAGGACAGTGAGGAAGGGGGCGGGGCTTAAGGGAATAGAGCTAAAACTGAGACAGGAAGTGAATCAAATAATGTTTTTTTAGAACGTTAAAGCAAGTATTATGTACC
Source organism: Eleginops maclovinus (assembly GCF_036324505.1). Taxonomy (NCBI): domain Eukaryota; kingdom Metazoa; phylum Chordata; class Actinopteri; order Perciformes; family Eleginopidae; genus Eleginops; species Eleginops maclovinus. The sequence continues at coordinate 20,634,570 of NC_086364.1, read as the reverse complement.
TAAATGTACGGTCTTGGTGCCTAGCCTAACAAGTCCCCTTTAAGAGAAGCTCAGCTGTCCTGTGGATCAATACTTCGTTACTTCATCATACTGCTCACCTTGCCGGGAGCAAAGGTCTTCAGCCCGGTGATTGAGATCTTGTCATCGGGGCGGATTTTGTCGTAGTCTTTGGGGTCGGCAAACGTCAGAGGCAACAGGCCCTGCTTCTTCAGGTTGGTCTCTGTGAGGAGGAGAGAGAAAAGATGGAAATAAGAGACGGACCCGTAACGATCATCAGGTAACCGGAGAAGAGCTCTTTGTGTGTCGGGAGAATATCGATTACACAGATACACAAGGTCATGCAGAATAATGCATAAGAGTGTGAGTGTGTGACTGGTGGTTATTGATCAGCGCTTATCAACATGAATAAGCTTTTTGCACAGAAGTCATGCTGTTGGAATCTTTTTTTTGCCAAGACAGAATAAGCAACAGCATTTATTTTGTGTCTTCTGAAATGTTTTCAGTGGAATGATTGCAGGCTTTCATCTCCCCACTTCACTACATGTAGCGTCCTGTAACAAACGGGCTCTAATGGACAGTAACTATTACTCAGAGACTCTCTTAGGAGACATCCCTTTCTCTAGCACACTGTAAACACGCCAGTAAATAGTCATCAGTTTGTTCTGAAACCAAAACACACTCATTGAGACACTGCTTCCCTTTCACAGAAGAAAATAAATGAACGGTTCGAGTGAAAGCGTAATGAAAGTGCTGTAAAGACAGACTGATGTTGGCGGTAAACATACCGTGGATTCTGGCGAAGCTCTTGACGATGATGGCGCGTCCTCCGAGGTGACGAGGCTCCAGGGCGGCGTGCTCTCGGCTGGATCCCTCTCCGTAGTTATCGTCTCCCACAACCACCCAGTTAACTCCGTTGGCCTTTAAACGAAGAAAAGGAAGTAGTTGGGACCAGGACAGAGAAGACAGAAGTCCCATCGAGGGAAACTGGGAAATCAGTTGCTCGGAAGGTACGCAACTCGAATAAGAATAGTGCTTTTCTTTGATAGCACTACAGCATGCTACATAATCCACCCTCAGTTTAAGTAAGTACATCTAGCTAAAACAGAGCAGTAACAATCGTTAATTGTGCCTTTAGGTTCAGTTTCTTGTTAAATTCAGATATAAAGAGATGACACACATTGCAGTTTCATCCAAAGCAATTTACATACACTTTAATATCGTATACTATGGTAGACATTTTTGGGGTTTAGTATCTAGCAAAAAGAACGCTTCAGGATGTTAACGAGGGGACACGGGTCTATAAATCAATACGTTGTGTTAAATAATTGATTTATTTAACAGTAGCGTTGTAATAAGAGGGATTATATGCCAGTCATTATGGCAAAAGGAACTTGAATCGTCCCATTTAACATTTATATTTAACCCTTGTGTCGTCTTCTTATCAACTGTTGTCCTCATGGTTGGACTATTTATAAAGCATATAGTGTAAATAATCACCCAAATCTACACAACACCTTTTAAGGCAACTTTATTCCTACTTATTACCACCAATTTTACCAGAATTTATGGTCAATTGACTTAATTTACACAAAATCAAACCTCTTTTCAGAGTAAAAAAACAAAATGTTTACAATGATTTTACAAAATTGACCCCAGATGTTACAGATTTGAATAAAAAACCCAAAACCTAATTAAAGTAATCATAATCCTTTTTCTCAATATGTATGCAAGCCAGCCTGTTATTTCTGGCACTAGCATAAAATGAACCCTTTATCCTGACATAAAAACATTCAGGAACGGGTAATGTATAAATGTATACATGTCCACGGTCCCCGTCCCCTCAGACTCACCTTGTAGTGGCGGGCCACGTCAGGCACCCCTCCGAACTCCCCCGTCAGCAGGTTCTTCACCTTGTTGATGGCCTCGTTGTCGATGTTGACGGCTCCGATCAGCATGTTGTTGGAGATGTTGTCCAGGTGACCGCGGAACTTCAGCCAGGGCCCGGCGGCGCTGATGTGGTCGGTGGTGCACTTCCCCTTCACCTACAGCAGCAGAGGATCAGGACAGGAGTGCAAATTAAACGATGGTTATTTACGTCACACACGGCAGCATTGATATAATTCAGTGGCGTTTCTCTGCTCACCTTGATGAGGACCCTCATTTCCTCCATGTCTTTTCCGTGCCACCTGTCGAAGGGTTCCAGCAGCTGCAGACGGTTACTGGAGGGGCTCACGTTCACCTGAACAACACCAAGATCACAGTCAGACATCAGGGTTCATCCAAGGATATTTCCAAAGGACAGAGGAGCAGACAATCATTTAGTGTCATTAGGTCCATTTGAGCTGTTTATGCTTTGCTTTTGAAGGCACTGGGTGATTTGGGTAATTATTGGATGCAGCAGGATGATGTTTTATAAACACAGGAAAGAAAAAGGGGAGGTGAAGCCATTGTTTTTAACCCAAGGAAAATAAACTCTCTAAACAGAATTCCTGCCCGGACAATGACTTTCATCCTGCGTAAGATCCGCTACCTGGTTGCTCAGTTTTCTTTGATTTCTTTTAGCTTTAAGGACAAACAGCTGCTACGATGCTGTGTATTATTCATGTAGCTCTTCTGGGTTTATGATGCTCAGATCCCTTTAAAACGGGTGCATTAGTGCTGTGCTGCTCTCTGGATTGTCACGATTAAACACTGTCTCTTTGGAGAGAAAAATCACCTTCAGTGAGGTACCCTCGGCGGGGGGGTGCTGGTAGGTGTCCTGGCCGGGGTCGAAGTCTCTGGAGGGAAGCTCGTCACCGGTGGGGGGCTCCAGCTTGAACTTCTCTCCGTTGGCAGCGGTCAAGTAGTCGGTCTCTGGGTTGAAGTCGAGGGTCCCGGCGATGGCCATGGCTGTGACGATCTAGATTCAATTACATAATTAGGGTCAAAGAAGTACAGACATTTGTATTCATGAGCTACTGTTGGTCTGTCTGTGGATTTCACCGTTATTATGAACTTCTGAGCGTGTGTGTCGCTTCATTCTTACCTCAGGGGAGGTGACGAAAGCATGAGTAGCAGGGTTAGCATCATTCCTGGCGGTGAAGTTCCTGTTGTAGGAGGTGACGATTGTATTCTTCTCTCCCTTCTTTACATCCTTCCTGAAGTTGTAAAAACACGGAGCATGTTAGTCTGAGGCGTTGTGGTTGACATGCACCTCTTTTATTTGATCCTGAGACTTCATTTTGTATATTTGTGCAGTGAGCAACCTGTTTAAATCAGACTTATGAGGGGAATACTTCTACAAAAAGTCATCTGGACTTTAATGAATGAGATGCATACCTGTCCCACTGTCCGATGCAGGGTCCACACGCATTAGCAAGGACAATCCCACCGACATCACTCAGGATCTTCGCCTGGAGGAGGGACAACATGAATTAGAATAAATCCTTTCAGTATGCTGGAGGAAAATGCCCCTGACAGACTCTGACTCACATATCCGTCTCTCTCGATGGTGGCGCGGATCTGCTCGGAGCCGGGGGTGACAGTGAACTGGGCCTTGCACTTCAGACCTTTATCCAGAGCTTGTTTGGCCAGAGACGCCGCCCTGCCCATGTCTTCGTAGCTGGAGTTGGTGCAGCTGCCAATCAGACCTGCAGGAGACGAGATGTGAGGGAAGTGAGAACAAGGAAGCGAAGGAGTGCACAGTTACAGTAAAGAAAAAAGACCCTTTCTGCATCTAAAATGAAAGGAACAGTGTGGAAAGGAACTGGCCTTATCATCCTAATTATATTCTATTCATTCTGTAATAATTGGACCTATTTTGCACTCATTCGACTAAGCTACTCTTAAAAGGCCACATGACAGGGGCTGTAACGAGATCTCCGGTCAACAGCTCATTGGAACAAAGAAAGTCATATCAACTTTCACCAGACAAAGCATTAAAACCATGTAAGATAATACAGCTGCCGTCACAGATACTGACCGACTTTCACCTCCAGGGGCCAGCCGCTCTTCTTAGCCGTGACCCCGATTTCAGACACAGGGTGGGCCAGGTCGGGGGTGAAGGGCCCGTTGATGTGGGGCTTCAACTGTTGGAGGAGAGAGTTTAGTTTTAACACATCGAAGCTGCCTTGGAATAACTTTTACTTACAGCATATGCAAGGTTTTGTAGGTCAGTGTTTCTACATGAAGAGATTTGTTTTACTGCCAAGCTTCGAGTCAATTATGAAGCTCATTTATTTATTTCTATGACTCACCTCACTCAGGTTGATCTCGATGACCTGGTCGTATTCACAGCCCTTATCTGGAACCAAGTCGTCTTTGAACTGATCGGCAAATACAGCGATCTCTGAGAGGGAATGAAGAAGGAAGCTGTTGGTAAAACACATTTATTAAACACTGAAGTGAGACTGACGGTAGGGGACTGACCTCCACGGCCGGTTTTCTCCAAGTACGTCTTCATGCGGTGGTTGTACGGGAAAACGGAGGTGGTGGCTCCGATCTCAGCGCCCATGTTACAGATTGTGGCCATTCCTGAAAAAACAAAGTGTTATTTTAGCCAACGAGTCAAACACACCGCACTAAAGATAATACACTAACCTTCTATTCAAGCAAGGAACGGATGAATGTTGGTTGTTAAGTCTTGATAGTTAAGTTCATTAAATACATCATACTGGATATATTTTTCACCCTGAAATTGATATTGCCAGTTGGGTTTTCATGCATGTTTGTTAAGAAACATGAAGACAGAATAAACATTGAAATCCCGACAGCAATCAAAAAATAAAGGGCTCTGACCAAAAGAAGAACACATGAATCATTATGACTTCAAACAAAACGTAAGTAATTCATCTGAATTATTTCTGGGTGCATTTATCGTCAGGCCTGGTCGTTGAAGCGTTCTCTGTTCTCTTTATCACTTTGAATATCTTTCACCTGTGTTTTTAACATTTGTAATGAAACTGATCCCCACCTGTGCAGGAGATGGAGTCCACTCCCGGTCCGTGATACTCCACGATGGCTCCGGTGCCGCCCTTCACCGTCAGGATGCCGGCCACTTTCAGGATGACGTCCTTCGGAGAGGTCCATCCAGACAGACTTCCTGTCAGCTTCACTCCGATCACCTGAAAGGAAAACCAAACACACAGTTTAGACACACAGCTGGATCATTTCAGGGGGATTTTAGTCACTTAAACTGCAAATGATATAGCAATTAATTTGAGATATCAGAACTCACATTGGGACACTTGAGCTCCCAGGGGATTCCTGCCATGACGTCCACAGCGTCCGCTCCTCCCACTCCGATACAAATGGAGCCGAGGCCACCGCCATTGGGAGTGTGTGAGTCTGTACCGATCAGCATCACTCCAGGGTATGCATAGTTCTCCAGGATGATCTGTCCAAGCAAAGGGACAAACAGTCAGTCACACAGTCAGTTATCTTGGGATGCATGTTTTAAGGACCGCTGTTTTTTTAATTAACAGAAAAGGTATTTACCTGATGGATGATTCCTGATCCGGGTTTCCAGAAGCCCACTCCGTACTTGGCCCCAGCCGAGGCCAGGAAGTTGTACACTTCCTCGTTTACTTCCTGTGTTCAGAGAAATTGGGGAGTTTTTTTGGTTTTTACTGAATATCCTTGATGTCACCTTTTATTAATAAAATGCAATGTAATCCTAGATCCTGTAATTTAACTGACTGTTTGATCAATCAGGGTTTTGAACTAACCCATTGAATTATTGTTTGGAGCCACCGTTAAGGAGGTTTTGACTGAAACCAAATTATCTTCCAAAAGGTGCCTTTGATTAAAAGTGGTTGAAAAATGTTATAAAAAAGGTGTACTGGGTGGAAAAGCAGTAATTCTCTGAAGCTGCAACTAGCGTTTGTTCATCTGGTTTTTAAAAATACATGTACAATATGTATCATAATCTATTCATATGTCTGCCCTCACCTTGGCCCTCTGCAGGTCCTCCACCCCTCCGATCTGGGCCTCGATCAGATGATCGCAGTGGATGGTGGAGGGAACAGCCACCCTGGGCAAACCGCTGCTGATGAACTGAAGCATTGCCATCTGAGCCGTGGCGTCCTGCATGGCCACGCGGTCGGGACGCAGGCGCAGGTAGGTGCGGCCACGGGCGATATCCTGCCCCACTGGATCGTCCAGATGACCGTACACGATCTTCTCCGACAGAGTGAGAGGACGGCCGAGCCTGGAGGAGAGGATTAAGAGACGGGGGATTGTTTATAGTCTGTAAGTGTACTTGAAGTGTTCCTCAGTGTGTGTCTTACTTCAGGAAAGTGCTAAAGTGTATCTGATGCTCTGACAAAATAAACTTTGGCTTATCAGGACAGCAAACACCTGGGAATTCACTGATAATATGACGCCATAAAGAAGCAACACAAGACGTTTTTCCTGTGGAGTGGTGCAGGAATGAGTCCTAAACCTGGAAATGAGTTACAATTTTACCTCAAGGCTCCCTCGTCTTCAAGTCAATGGTTTGATTCCACAATGAAGGTCTGTGGTTGAAACAAGCTGGAGAGGTTTTCACGTTTTGTTCGACTACATAGAAAAGGTCAGTTAATACCCCCATGGTGAGTCTTAAGCTTCTATGGTACTAGAAATGGTGGTTGCAAAACACATCATCACGCCAAACATTAGCCACCTTTAGCTTAGCGGTGTTGGCGTGAAGTCATGTGACCGTGATGTAGTTTGTTTTAGCATAATGTTAGCTTTTTAGCAGCAGACAACACACTAAATATAGGTCAGAGTAGAAATACTATGGCCTTAAAATAATCTATCTAATTTAAGTACTGAATTGAAAATGTTATTAAGGTAAAATGTACTTAAAGTATCAACAATATCTTATTTTTCTTACACCTCTCGAGTCAATTTTAGATATACTACTAAGTATAGTAGAAGTGCAGTCAGGTCATATGAGGATTTCTGGGACTAGAAGTGGTCGTTTCAAAACACATCATCACGCCAAACATTAGCCACCTTTAGCTTAGCGGTGTTGGCGTGAAGTCATGTGACGGTGATGTAGTTTGTTTATAGCCTAACGTTAGCTTTCCAGGGAGATCTTTACAATGCTAACTTCCAGGTCAGCCGACAAAAAAGGAGCCTCAGTAGGCGGGAACACCAAGACATCCAAAGGTAGCTCTGTAGGCCCTCATTAGTCAACACTGTAAATGTCCCGGGATAAACCGCGCAGCTGTCATAAACAGCCACCCCTCCTCATGAGCCGAACTGTACTCATCAAGCTCTCTGTATAGCAGGGCAACTTCTGACCTTTGGCGCACAATGTTGATGTTCTCGTGCAGCTTCCCATAGTTCACGCTGCTGTTGGGCTCAAAGCGGCTCATGGCCACCTTGGCGCTGAAGGCCGAGGAGACATGTAGACGCCTCGCCCCGCTTCCGAGGGCCAGCTGGAGCAGAGGAGACAAAGGACAGTTTTGAGCAATTGCCCCATAAACAAAGTTTTACCGTACTGTGTGGTACGACGCATAAAGATTTGAGTTATAGACGCAGAGGAAACAGAGGCCATAAAGTGTGAAAGAAGAGAACCACATGGGAGGATGGTTAAAACATAACCTATAATAAACAGTGGGTAAAAACACAGACGAAGAATCCTCTAATTTGGTCACAAATGGCTCGGTTAATCTGGTTGAACATTGACATCTGAATAGAGAGCACATTCTGAATGTCCTGAGCAACTCTTAAAAACCATTATTGGAGGTGAACACAGCATACTTTAGTTGATCAGTTTTACAATTCTGTTCATCTTTTCCCACTGTTTTACAGACAATAGATGCCCTACTCTACTGGACTACAACCTACAATCTAACTCTGTCATTTGAAAAATATCCAGATGTTTGCTTTGGACAGCAAAGCCAGTGGGGACTCTTTGGGCTTAATAACTTGCTTTTACTCCATTAAATCAACACAAAACGGTTCTGTATTGTGATGACACAATTTGAATGTCAGGCTGTCAAATAGGGTAAGAATCTTCCTGAAAATCAGACTGATACAAATCTGTACACTGCATAAAGCATTTTAATAAATCTAATTGTGCTGTTCTAGCTTTATTAGGGAGCACAATCCACTCTGTATACAACTGTTTCATCCAAAATATATCAAAAGCGTAATATTAGACAGAATAAAGCCACATTAGCTACTGCGATAACTAGCCTATATCAAGCAATAGTACCGGATTTTATTTTAATCTCTCTTGCCAATGAGTGACCTTAGTCTACCCATGACCGGCCGCTATGTTTACCATCTGCCCTCAGTGTTGATATTCAGAGGAACGCACTCTGCTCAGAGGAAACTGGGTGAAAGTTCACACAGCTCATATTTCAGGGTTAGCCTGTTGCCGACAGTCTGAAACACTACACTGCTGATGTATGAGCACTAGAGACAGAGGCTGAGAAAATCAGAGGAGGTATATTAACTACAGAACTGGAAAAATCCTCTGGAAAATGTTGACTTTTATTGTGTCCCATCCATCAAAAAAAACTAAACATAAAGAAATGATTTTAAGGAACAGCTTTTTATATAATGTCAACACAATTCTATGCTATGCTATGCTATGCTATGTATCTCATAATGATCCAAAAATAACCTTAACACGTGGATTAAAAAAGGGAGACTAAAAGCTGAGAAAGCCTTTTCTACTTTGCTTTGCTATATTGTCAATTGACTTTCTTCAAATGGAAAAAGACTTCGTTACCATCTCATAAACGTACACTACAGGAAGTAAAGACAAATCTGAAACGTATACAACTCAAGCACACAACACTGGCAGCCATGTTTGTCCTCTTTTCAAAAATGAAGCTCCATTTCTGTCTGTAATACAACATGTTTTTGTTCCTAGTCTCCCTGTATTTTTCTCCTCGTTTATACCATAGGATGTTAATGATAAGAATAATGCATGAGGTCGTATGTGATGGGGAGGGTGGGATGACATTATTCTGGAAGGGTATTATTTGCTCCGCGACCCTGACGGAAAAGCGGGAGAAGATGGATGGATGGTATTATTTGGATGTACCTAAATAAGAATAATGAGGTTATAAACTGACGAATCACCAAGAAAAGCATGCCCTTACAGAGCAGACAACACACTAAATATAGGTCAGAGTAGAAATACTATGGCATTAAAATAATCTATCTAATTTAAGTACTAAATCGAAAATGTTATTAAGGTAAAAGTAAAGAAATAATATCAGCAAAATGTACTTAAGTATAAAAAATATCTTGCTTTTCTTAAACCTCTCGAGCCAATTTTAGATAAGTATAGTAGCAGTGCAGTCAGGTCATATGAGGACAGCGTGTTGTTTATTGTGTTAAAAAGGAACTCGTAACAAAGTGTAGTGGAGTAAAAAAGTAAACCTCTGTCTTGTTGTGGAACAGAAGTATAAAGTGATATAAAATGGAAGTTATAAGTAATATAACATAGTATTTATGTAAATGTACGTAGTCACTTTCCCACATTAGACATTACGTTAGATTCCTTAACCCATTTGTTATAGCACATACGTCTGTTTACAGTTCACATAGTTAAACACCCTATCCCTATGACAATAAGCAATATTTTGTTCCACTTATTAGTATTTCATTCTATAAATCGGCTTCATCTTTTTCTATTTTACTTGCACCAATATTGCAGTATTTCACTTCTTTATTTCGTTTATGTATTAAGTACATTGCATATTGCACTTTTAGATGATGTTCTCAATACCAAAAACAATGCTGTAACTATTCTGCAATTACAAAAACAACCTTGAAATCCTTCAGCACTGAGTTCAAACATGTATGAGAGTGAAGGCTGTAGGTGATTTTATGAGTGGCATAAATACTTGTGTTTACATCCTTTTGGATACAGCTACGAAGGGAAGGCCCTGTGCTATTCAGACTGAATATATACTGTCTTATTTCCTCAACTTTCCAACAAAACATCAGAAACAGTGCTGTGCATCAGTCCCAGCTGTCAGGAGGAGCTGTGATGAAGTGCGCGTTCAAGAAAACTCTGTAACCTTGTGATCACCTTGCAAATATCGGGCCACCTGAGAACGTTTCCACACAATATTCAGCTGCTACTGATTTAACTACATAGTGATATTAACAATTACACGGTATAATGCTTGTTGTTGTGAAATCTGGGTGCTTTTATAGCCGTTACAAGCCGTCGCTTCCAAGGCTCACACGAGGACACGGTGACCTGAGTAACGGTTGCTATCTACGCACTTACCGGCTAACGGTAAAACTTAAGAGAAAAAAAATATGACGATACAGAATCACATATCTGTTGTCATATATGTACTCGAAAACAAGCCGGTTATGAAGTCTGTAAAAGTTAAAATAACGTTTTCTTACCCGCAGTCTGGTGACAGTCAAACAGTAAGACGCCATTTTGTTCACTGACAAAGATGTGTGTCGCCCTCATGTGACGTAACCGGCTTAGAGCCCGTTATGTTTATTAGTCGGTGAAACAGGAAACGTAATATAAATTGTAATAAAAAATGTTTGACTATTACTATTATTATTGTTATGTGTTTATTTAATTATGTATTTGTTTATTCATTTATTCATCATTATTATTATCATGTTCATTGCTAAGTAGGTTTACACATACAAGGACTTTTCTTGGGTGAACAATGGTGCATATATTAACAAAGTAGGAAGATTGTTAAACAAGAAGCAAATATAGAAGATATTAAACATTATCAAATAATTAAATAGAAATATATTTAAAAAAAGAGGAATAACCCTGACAATTTATTCAGAAAATATATGTACTTCAGAATTTAAATTATAAAGCAGAATATCTGTTAAATTTTTTGAAATGGGATTTATATTAAAATAAGTTAGATCATGGTCATACCTTTATTTTAAATGAAATATGCCAGACTTTCATGCCAATAAATCAAATAGGTGTAGAATAATACTTTGTTACACCTTTTCACATAAGATTCTTTAAATGCCATCTGTCATGAAAGATGTAGACTATCAACAATTTTGGTTAAATGTCTTACTTGTCTTAAAAATTGAAGACATTATGGATGAAATCAAATAATGCCTACTTAACTCATAAGACTAAGTGAAAAACATGGCTTTCATATGTGTACCTGGAGAGGTGAAATGTCTGTGTTTTCATTTAGTCCATATCAGTGAGTTATATTTCTTTATTGAATATACACTCCATAATCACAGTACCTCTTGTAGGCTACTGTAGAGGAATGATGAGCAAAATGTAGATTGTTTTGAATCCATAACAAACCTGGAATCAATACATTTCCATTGCATGTCTTTTATTTAACATTAACAATACCGCACATCATTTAGTGGGAAGAACCACATTTCCCACAAGCCCCTGGTAAATGTCAAGTTGCTTTAGCTGCTGAATGGATGCTGAAGCCCAATAACGTGAGGGTCCTCCCCCCTCTCAGCCAATAGGGACTCTGTTGCTATCACCGCTTATATTTTTAGCAAATTGCACAGCACCGTTAGAAACTACAAATATCCCTCCGCCAATTTAACTAGAGCCTGCAAGGTAAACATGGAGGAAAACATGCCCCAAATGAGCGTTTTGGACATTGCTATTTTTTAATAGAGGACTATGAAATGAAGTCTTAAATGTGGTGTGATAAATGAAAAGTAAGAAAATAGCTTTTGGTTTTATTGTTTTTCCAAATAATAAATCTACTTGGTAATAGTGATATAAAAATTCTGCATACATATGAAATGACCTCAATGATTTACTGATAGCATCACATATGCATAAATACCGTTGTATCGAATAATAATAATAAAGCACCAGCTACTATAATATGACGAAAGTAGTCCCTGCCGTCACGGGCGTGTGGGCGAGTCACTCTGTATAAATACGCCGGGTTGTCAAACAGTAAAGTTTCTCTGGAGCCTCCATGCAAACTGTCAGCTGGAGACAAACTGGGAAACCCTTTGGACCTTGCAGAAATGGGGGCAGCATCTTTATAAAAGCAACACTGGGGTGAGAAAAATATCCAGTGCTCTGCATTTGCACCAAGGACTCGATACATCCGCCTTGAAATCGAAGACAACACAGGGGAATTACAAGAGAAACGCAGAAGCTGCAAGACAAGAAGAGCATCAGAGACGATATGTGAGTAAATAAATATCAGCTGGTGCATGAAACTGCATTTAAATGTCCTTAAATTGCATGCATGTTGTGTTTGTCTTTGCAAAATGCGCTCATTGTAATGAATGACAGTACTGGTTCAGCCATTTAAATGGAGACCGAGCTTTTGTTTTTATCCTGGCCTGTTGTAAATGAGCTAAAGTCCTTCGTTTTTAAAGTATTTGCCGCTGTCATGCTTATTTTATACGTTGTTTGACTGTTTACGTTGAGAAGGGACTGTCTGCTTTATTGCTCAGTGGGCACACTCGCTGTTAACCACTTATTTAGCCTTATAATTTAATTTACAGCGATAATTTGGCATGGTTGGGGGGGATTCTGTACTAAACCAGTGTCCATTCTGCTCCACTGCCTTTTGACATATGGCAGTAATCCTCCAGGTAGACCCTGCTCCTTTTTAATATCTGAGTTTAGCATCACACATAGCTGGTATCCCTCCGATCTCACCCTCATCTTGCACATTTAGCATCTGGTAGTGCAGAAATATCCCCATTTTAAAGGCATCTATCATTATCAGTCTGTTTGTAAGTGAGGGGCATTCAATGAAAAGGAAAAACATCACAATATTCATGTCCAATTGAGGTTTCAGGTGTAACTTGGTTGAGGTAGGCCTCTATTTTCTGCTTCAAAACCTCAATTGTAATATTTCTAAAGGGTTTTTGCTTTCATTTATCTATTGTGTTTATATTGCACATTAGCTAATGCTATCTGTAAGCTCACGTGTGCTCAATAGATAAAAACTGGGGGGTTCGCAGCACACAGTGGCACACATGCAGCTCTGATAATGAGTCCATGTAAACAAAAATAGATCTATAGATCCTGCTGCTGCTCTGACCTGCAACAACAGGCCTGCAGAAATCACTGTAGCTCCTTTAAGTTGTGTAACAGTGAACAATACAAAGACAGGGGATTTGTGAGCGTGGATGTTTTTATTAAAACTGCAAGCTCTGGTTTGGGATTTAGACCATTAAATTCACTCTTAAAGCAACATATACTAACAGAGCTTCTCCTCTTATGTCATTGGATGACATTGGATCTTGTGTATCTTGCTTTTGTTTATATAATGTTGGGTATGACATGCAGGAGAAGCTGCTGGTAGCTTTAGCTGTGTGTTGACTAAAGGGTTGTAGTGATGGTGGCTGCTGCAGGTGGACCAGGGGATTCTCCTGTGCTCAAACCTCCCCTTTTATGGTCAAACTCATTTTAAAACAAAGTGCTGGAGAGGAATAGATGCAAAATGGGGCCCTATTTATAACCCATTCTAACCAACCCCCATTTTATCCTTCAATGTCACCTTTTTCATGCGATGGGGGGGAGGGGAGGGGAGGGGGAATGTGAATCTCAATCTCATCTTCAACAGTCCCTCTGCATGCAGCTTTATCTCTGATAACATTAGAATTGTCTTTAATCGAGGCGTCCTTTTAATCTTAGCTGCTGAATCCCCATCTGGCAGGGAAGTGGATGTGAGTGAATTGTTTGTGTGTGTAAGGGGGGGAGGGGGGGATCACACGCACTGCATGGTGGGAAATGGTGTTCTGTGTAGTCGACTTACTGTCCTGCCATTTTACACCTCCTGCTTCTCCTTCTTTTCTGAGTATCGGTGGAGTTATTGCTTTTTTTTTTGTTGGTTTTTTGTTGTTGTTGTTGTTGCATGTAATCCGTCAGTGGGTTTTGACTCAGCATGGCCTCCGTGTGACTGTGTTTAAGCATCAAAGCAGGATGAGTTCCTGGGATCAGATTCAGATTATAAAGGATTTATGGAGCCCACAACACAGCATCTGGTTCATCCATCAGTAGATCCCGCTGCTGATAAAACCAGAATATAGAATGTAAAACATGCTAGATGCTGTGTGTCATGCATCTCACACATGTGCTGTATTATTGCTATAGTGCCATCTGATTCCTGAAGGCAGTATGGTGTGTTTTCTGCACTGTTCGTCCAACCTCTGTGGATTTATTTTTGATGGCTTCAAATGAATTCCATAATAAATTGTCTAGTTTTTGATTTGAACCAAGGTGTGCACTCTATCAGTATAGAAACGTCTGAACCATAGCTTATTAATCCCTTTCTTTTCCTCTCTTGCCTTTTTATTTGAGTCAATGACCCATATGGAGGCATAAGTGTGCCAAATAATTATGTAATTTAATGAAACGTTTACATTTACTGGTGCATCTGTGTTTTCTGTGACCAAAAGGGTATCATTTGCATTTATTTTGGTGCAGTTTGTGTGTATATACAAAGTAAGCACAATAAGAAACTGACAATTGACTTTCAGTATATTTTAGTACTCTTGGTGTGCAGACAGTTACCCCGTATAGCTTTCTATGGCCTAACATTTTCCCCATTGTGTTTATTATTGTTTTCCACATATACCATCACACACAGAAGAAAGACAACACACAAAATAAAAATCCTAAAACAATAATATCTAGATTAGACATTAGCTATGGAAACCATTAACTGACGTGATAGCTCTTAAAGAAATGAAGTACCAAATAAAACATCTGGATCGCAGTGTCCCTTTGTTTATTTTCAATCCACTTCCCTTGATCTCCCCTTTCATCTTCCTCTGGCTCTTTCAAAATAAAATAACCCTTTTCTTCTCTTTTCTCCCTGACAGTCGGGACCTGAAAACACAGATCCACATTTGTGACGACTTGGACAGCCTGCAACCTGCCGCCTTTGAGGTGCCTTTACCATGGTGACACTAAAGGAATCATACACTTTACAATAAAGCCAGAGGAAAGACTCCTTGTTACCGTTTGCATCGCCTCACCCTCCAGCGTCTCGACCCCCTTTGCTCCCACGCTCACCCGGTGCAGCCATGCATCTCGAGGTGAAGGTCGCCCTCAACTTCATCGTGTCCTACTTGTACAACAAATTGCCTCGACGCCGGGCGGACCTGTTCGGCGAGGAGCTGGAGAGGATACTGATGTCTCGGTTCGAGGGTCACTGGTACCCCGAAGCCCCTCTTAGAGGTTCTGCTTTTCGCTGTATTCACCTCGGAGCCCCGACAGACCCCGTGGTGGAGTTAGCCGCCAAGAGGAGTGGACTGGACACCGAGGAGGTTCGTGCAAATGTTCCTGCAGAGCTCAGCGTGTGGATCGACCCGTACGAGGTTTCCTACCAGATCGGAGAAAAGGGGGCGGTGAAGGTTCTCTACCTGGAGGACCCTCCTGGGCTCGGGTGTGACAGCGAGAGGCCTGAGGGGCCGATCAGAGAGGGTAAACGCATTTATATCATATTGGTTTTCATATTGTGTTTTTTTTCTTCTTCTACTGCTGATGTGTATATCTTTATTATTTTACATTTGTATTGGTATTTGATCTACTTCTAACTTGTCTTATCTACTCCTGTGACAAAATAAACTCCCAAATTGGGCTCAATATAGTATCTTAACCGAGGCAAATCCCTCGTATGTGTAAACCTGTTTCTGATTTCTTAAAGGAGACGCAGAGGCGGAGGAGGCCAAGAGTTTGGGGTTCAACCCGGACGCTCAGGTGTTCGTGCCGATTGGGAGCCAGGCATCCCCCTCCCTCATGCCGTCGCTCTCCAGCTCCCCCACACCGATGTCCAACGCCCTCTTCAGCTACCCTAGCTCCAGCACGCCCACCGACCCCGCCGCCCACTCCTCCAATACCTCCACCCCTTCTCCTCCCAGCGGCGGGCTGCCCTACCTCTCCGCTCAGCAGCCGCCCTCCGCCATCCCTGCCGCCCGCCCTCAGCCCATCACCTTTACCACCGCCAGCTTCGCTGCCACCAAATTTGGCTCGACCAAGATGAAGAAGTGCAGTGGGGCCGGGTCGACGGCCAGCTCCGGCGCCGTCATCCCGCCCACCCAGAGGATGCTTACTCGCTCCCCCACCGCCATCTTGGCGCCGGACCTGCTCAAGCACAAGCCCCTGTCGCTGTCCTTGCACTCCCTCGGAGGAGCTCCCATCGCCAGCCAGCTCTCCCCCAATGCCAAAGAGTTCGTCTACCCAGGATCGCCGGGCGCCCTTTACTTCGAAACCGACTCCCAGCCCATGCAGCCTCACGCCAGCCCGTTCCATGCGCCCCACACCAACCCGTCCTTTGACCCCTTCTCCAGCCCTCCCCCAGCCCCCAGCGTGGGCATCATCGGGAGCAACGGGGGAATCCCCTACATGGAGAAGCCGCCGTTCGTGGAGGGGCTAGGAAGCTACAACCTGCAATACCCCAGCCAGTCCTTCCAGCCGGTCGTGCTGGCCAACTAAAGCCTTCATTTGTACCGAGAAAGAAATGTTGTCCCGAGGTGGGTTTAAAAAATTACACTCCAGATATTGTTACTTTTTTCTAACAAATTGTTCTGATACTAATACGAGATGAGAATTTGTTTTACTACGAGGATTTAAAAGTACCATTTCCACTGAATAACTAATGCCGTTTTTGTTACCTCCAATCTCGCCGTACCTTTTCATTTGTTGCTTTGATGACCGGAGTGGTGTGGAGGGTGGGTTCCTTTCTACATTTGAGTCCTTGCCAATCGCTTTTATGTTCATGATTTTGCATTGAATGTTAAGGACTTGTTGTTGTGTTTGTTTTTTTCTTGGTTTAATGGACCCGGTTCTAGTGTAGCTCCATTTTTGCACTGCACTGTCATGCTGTGAAAGAAGCACCTCGCCAAGTCCTGCAGGGAACGACGGCTGTGTAGAGCTCAGCACTTTGCTCTGCAATCTGCTCTGCCCTACTTGCCACAAATACAGAGAAGTGGGTGGGGGGGGTTTTGTGTGTGTGTGTGTGTGCGTGTGTGTCCCATTGTTTGTACGGTGGTGGGCCCTTTCGACTCGCCGGGCGTATATTGGGAGCAGTGTGTCGTCAGCTGGGATGAGTGTACATGACACGGGCGTAAATGAAGCGAGAGCAGTGGAGGGAGCAGAAAAGGCAGCTTGGGGGAGTAAAGGGAGCGACGTAGGGGAATGTATTGCATCTGTCGGGGGGATACTGCAGCCAGGAAGGTCAGGGAAACCTTGGTGACACGAGTTTGCATTTTAAAACTATAAACCCTGCGCTGATACCTCAATTAAACACACTGGGAGCTAATTCATGCTTTCATACGTGCACACACACACACAGGCGGTAGTGTGTGAAGGTGAAAAGGGATGCAGCAGGCATTGTGATAAATGGCTTAGCATGACTTTGAAGGAGAGGTTTTCCTCAGCATGAAGAAGAGGAAATGAAAGGGAAAGCAGAAGCTGCTAGAGGCTTCTTTCGCCTCGGTGGCATCCAGGCTGTATTGGCTTGGAGAGCTTTAAAACCCAGAACACGTTTGTGGTGAGCTTAAATGCTATTGAAGCCAACTATTCTCTCCCTCCTCTTGAAATTCTCCTCTTCTCCTCTGGTTGCTGACAAAAGATTCATACAGATGAGGGATCCTCAATTGGTCTGCGGCTTTTTCTGTCTCTTTATCGGTTAGGTTTTGAGTCCTGTCTCTGACAATGGTTTGTTTACCAGCCGGGTCCACGTGATTGTTGGTTAGTCTCTGCAGGGAGGGGTAGCTCTCAGATGAGCAGCACTTTATTTCTGAGGCTGTGTGTGGCTACATCATTCCTTTACCCTCCATGAAATGCTTTAGAGATTCGAACAGGAGCTTGATTTGTAGACGCATCACGCTGGTGAGGAGATGCTGGTAGTCTGTTTATTTGAATGTTTTCAGAAACCCATTATTAAAGAGGACCCTTGCAACGTGACCGCTTGTCATTTGCATGCAAGATTTTACTGTCTTTTCAAGGGAATGGGGGGAGGTCTATAAATGTGATTATGATTGTTCGGGAAAAGATGCATTTATATAATTCTTTTGTTTTTGTAATTTATTTCTAAATATTTTGGGTTTTTTTTGCAAATATGATCACTGACATTTGTACGAGTAAAGAAAAGACAAGTCCAGGAAAAATATGTATATATACAAAGTTCTTACGTTCAGATTTATTTGTTTAGTTTCTTACATGCCGAGGTTATTTTTTCAGAAAATAACGTGAATATATGCAAACGAGACAAAAATAAAGATGTATAGAATAAAGTATTGAATGTGTATTGTACCTTGTACCTTTTTGGCATTTGTCTAATAAGACGGGTAAATGTATTCATTCTTCAAGTCAGATTTGAAGTTTCAGATGTGAATGTTTACAGTGGGTTTGTGGAAAGATGGCTGATTTCATTTTGACTGTGTGCTCCCAGGGCAGTCTGACAACACTACTCCCCACAGGCAGTGCATTTAAACCAAAAATTACACATTTCAGTTTTTTTGTCAATTCCTTCCATATTTAGAGTTACCCTGCTTATCTGTTATCCTCAGAGCAAACTTATCCATTTATTTTTCCCTGCTTTATTCAAGCACATCCACTCACCCACCCATAGACATGCATTTAAACCAAAACAATCCACATTTTACATTTATTTTCACATGCAAAGTCAATTTCCTCTTTTCTTTTGCCTGAAATCCCATCATATTTGTATTTCTCCTCTGAGGAAAAACAACCCACTTATTTTTCCCCACTTTATTCAGACACTACTCCCCACGAACACTGCATTACATTAAAAACAATCCATACTTTAGATTGTTTTTGAGTGCAATTTCCATTATGAATTTTCTAAATAATTAGGGTCACTAAACCATTCCCCCCCCCCCCTAGAGATTTCCTAGATTTTTTTTATTTTGTTCTGCCCCTTAACCAAGTTGAGATTTATTAGAACACAATGTCCTGTTATATATCCCATCACATTCCAACGTACTTAATCTTTTTCCCTTCCCTCTATGATCCTGGTCCGTTGGTCCTGATACTATAGCCATATCCCAGACTGTCTTTGCTCACACAGATGCGCGCCCTTCTCCAGTGCAATGTAACGCCATAGTTTAAATTACCCTGAAGGATTTAAGGGGTTTCTACCTCTCTGCACCCGGGAGAAAAAATACAAAAAATCAGTATATCGTCTCAATGAGAAGACAGTGTTACGGAAAGGAAGAAGGAAATGAATGTGCTGTGAATGTGACCTGTTGTTCAGTCGACCCTGGTTGAGATTGGCCTGCGGAAAATAAACGAGGAAACATTTGTGTTTTTAAAAGTGGAGTCACGTGCATGTTCAAAATGTCTAAGTGACCCTTTTTTTTTTTCTTCTTCTTATTTGTGAGATTATCAAACGAGGTTTTATTGAAATTTCCTCTGTATACGAATCGGGCTCCTCTGAGGATGTGACGATTACTGTAAAAGAGTACAAACACACTCCAAACGCAGGCCATCCAACAACCAGGGTTGGGCGTTATGAAGGAGGAAAAACAAACAAGAATTTTGTATTCTGATGTCCTTTCTGCTTATATCGATGTGTGCGTTTTATTTTGCACTTTGGAATATTTCATTGTCATAAAAGAAGTTTATTTTCTATGTAAAAAAAATTAACATTTAAGAGTACAAATAAATATAATTAAAGGTTCAGATGTATAAATATAGTGCTTTCTTTCCTGCCTGTATTTTATTATTTTTTTCCTATTTTGTATCTGATCTGTACACCCTGTAGATGTAATGAATCTTTCACTACTGAAATGCAATGACCTGTTTTCTGTGCTGCCCCCACCCCCGGGAATGGGGAGTTACTACTGCAGTTTCTTATTGTATCAGATTCTTTTTTAAGTTTGTAATAAAAAAAACAGATTGGCAAAAAAAATAAGCATGGAATATAAGATAATTGTGTCATCCTCATTGTTGTGATGGAGAAATAGTGTTGCATTTTCAGATGGGTCATAGATGCATCCCTCTTATTGCCAGTGGTGGAAGAATTACTTGGATTTTATACTTGAGTAGCAATACTAAATGGTAAAAATTACAAAAAGTACTGCCCAAATAAGTACCAAAAGTATAGGTTTACCCATTTCATAATTAAAGATCTTCAGGAGGATTCTGCTCATTTTCAGAGTCTTATTTGTACTTAGTGTCTCTCCTGGGACAGTTTGGAGGTCAGTGAAGGCCACAGCGCTGCTTGTTTATCAGTGATCTGCTCTCTAACCGCTGGTCACTGTCAGTATAGAAACACACACACACACACACACACACACACACACACACACACACACACACAGACACAGGTGTTTGTTGTACAATCGGAAATGACGAGCTGTGTTTCATGTGACGACTGCGTGGCCCCTAGATGTTTGTTTCATTTGTCTGCAGTGAAAGTAGGTCAGACTGTTTGGAGCTTTGATGAAACAAGTTTGCATGTGGCCGTCATTGCAGAGATATTGCTTACAGAGAGTAAAGCTCGGGAAAAGGACTCAACATCTCAACTTATCTTAGACATTAAAACTGTTTCTGTAAGTTTATTCAGATGTTTCACCTAAAGAGGACATATTCTGCTTATTTCCAGATTGTATATCAGTATGTAGTGTCTCTCCTGGGACATGTCTCCATGCTTTAATGTTCAAAAAGCTCTTTATGTTTCTCATCCTGCCTGTGCTGCAGCTCCTCCTGTCACCCTCTGTCTGAAACCAGAGCCCAGTCTGCTCTGATTGGTTAGCTAGTCGGCTCTGTTGTGATTGGTTAAACCGAGAAGAGATGTCCCGCCCCTTAGCCTATCACGTGCAATGTGTTGGAGCAATCGAAACCAGTCGAAGTGCAACATAGTGATGTCATTATGTTACAGAAGTAAACAAAGGAGTCAAACGGAGTCAGTTTTTCTTTTTTATTATTAGTCTACTTATATTTTAAGGTATCTCTCAATCTGAATTTGTAAAGTAACTAAACCTGTATAAAAAATAGTAGTGGAGTAAAAAGTTTAATTTTGACTTTGCAGGAGTGGAGTAGAAGCATAAAATAGCATAAAATGGAAATGCTTAGTAAAATTACCTCAAATTAAATATTTTTTAGCAAATGTACTTCATTACCTTCCACCGCTGCTCACTTCTGTGTCATTTCATATTGAAAATATTGCGGATCAAAGCTTATGAGAGGTAGATCCCCTGTGCTCCTGTGAAAATCCTCAGTCTTAGGTTTGTGGCAGTAAACAAACTCAAGTGATGTTTGATCAATAATTCAAAGCAAAGCTAAAATTCTCAAATGGTGAGGAGCCAGATTGCTCCCCACCCACCTCAGCTGGACGCATCCCAGCAGATATTACATTAGATTTCATCATCAAGTGCTCTCTGTGAACACACTGCTCTCTATAGTAACATGCAGTGGTGTGACATTAACATGCATGGCTGGGCTCCTCCTTGGCTCTCCTCCACGTCTCCCTTGCCCACGCACTGCATCCCTCCCTCCCTCCCTTGGATCACATGTTTTTAGCTGCATCCCTGTTCTCCATCTTTCTATGTCCATCTTGTTTGCACCCCTCTCCCATTCTCCCTCCCTCTCCTTCTTCTCCATCCTTTCCAAACACCTGATCCTTTCTTCCCTTTGTCCCCCTACCCCTCCCTTATTCCCAGCGCCTCTCCCTTTTGCTTTTCTTCCCTCCTCACACACACTCACACACACACCCCCATCCTGCTGGTCTTTGAAGCTGCTGTTACGCAACGCTGCTCCCCAGTGTGTCGATGTGATCATTACGCAACATCTCCTACTCCTCTGGAATACTGATGAGCAGCAGGACCGAGGCGATGGAGGGGCAGTAAAATAAACAACTGGTCGAAGGGAAAACATGGGGGATTGTGTTTTTGAACATTTGCATCAAGGTTAGGGTAAACAAACTAGGGAAAACGTCTTGATCCGTGCATCATAGTTCTGTTTTCTTTTGTTTCTTTGTCTCTTAGCACCGCTACATCTACCGCAGCTGGCTGATGACTCAGGCAAGGTCAAGCAAAAGAGCCAACGTGTCATTAAATCTCGATTTATTTTCAATTGCATGATACAAGATACAGTTAGGACATAGTACTGCATCCTATACATGG
This sequence comes from Eleginops maclovinus, assembly GCF_036324505.1. NCBI lineage: Eukaryota > Metazoa > Chordata > Actinopteri > Perciformes > Eleginopidae > Eleginops > Eleginops maclovinus. Next base: position 20,612,526 of record NC_086364.1, on the reverse strand, counting down.
TTAGGACAATAAAAAAACACTTAACAAAAACATATGTTTATATAAAAAAGGGGGGAAATCAAGCAAATCACAACAGCTTAGAAATAAATGGATGATTTCTTCAGGTGTTTTAAAGCTACTTTGAATAGCAAACAAAGACATTGGGTCATTATTATGATGCAGCAACAGTTTCAGGCTAGAAAACAGCAGTTTAGACCTTTATAGATGCTAATGTTTGCCAACTAGACGCACAAAAACAACAATTCACACCTGTGCAACCTGCAGGTAAAGTATTACAGCTGCAATTATGTTACGCGTTTGGCAAGAGACACTTGAAACACAACAAATATATCTGTCAGTATAAGAGAGGATAGAGTTTATATTCAAACCCTCCAACAGACACAAAGAAAATCACTAAAGACGCCATTACTGTTTCCATCTGTAGGAAGCGACACAGCTGCAGATCTAAACCGCTGCTTTCTTCCTTTCCTACTGGTTTGAACGCCTGCTAAATAAAAATGTGCAGGCTTTAAGAGTTAGTAGCACAACAAAACGTTGCTACATGCCGTATCCTGTACTTAAAGAATCTGTACTTCTGTCTTTTAAAATAATCTCTTGGCCTGTAGCTATAGAGTGGTGCAGGAATGAGGCCTAAAACCTGGAGTTAGCATTTTGCTAAAGTTCCCTCGTCTCAACTTCAATGTTTCTTTTTAACACGTTTGAATTGTATTCTAAAAGTCACTAAATTCCCCACTGGTGAATGTCTGGAGCTTCTAAGTGTCATAAGCACAGCAGTAGCTAACACATGTCCACACTGAAGATCAGCCGCCTTTAGCTTAGCTGTGGTGACTCAAAGTCATGCAACCATGTTGTTGTGTGTTTACAGCGACTGCATTTAAAACATAAAAGCATTTTTAACATTTGGAGATTTTCTTGCTGAATCAAACATGTAAGTATCATAAACGTGTGTTTGCTACAGATTTTGTTTCTGCAACATTCTGAAATCCAATGCTAATGTTAACTTCCAGGTCGGCCTTCAAACATACACTATATAAACAAAAGTATTGGGACCCTCCTCTTAATCATTGAATTCAGCTGTAGTTCCAGTGAAGGGGATCTCAATGCTTCATCTTACCAAATCATTCTGGACTATTCTATGCTTCCAACTTTGTGGAAACAGTTTGGGTAAGGCCCTTTTCTGTTCCAGCAGGACTGTGCCCCAATGCACAAAGCATAAAGGCATGGTGGATGAGTTTGATGTGGAAGAACTGGACTGGCCCACACAGAGCCCTGACCTCAACCCCACTGAACACCTTTTGGATGAACTAGAACGGAGAGTCAGGCCCTCTCGTCCAACATCACTGTCTGACCTCACAAACGCTCTTCTGGATGAATAGGACACACTCCAACATCCTGCTGAAAGCCTTCCCAGAAGAGTGGAAGCTGTTACAGCTGCAAAGGGGGACCAACTTCATATTAATGCCTACGAATTTGGAATGGGATGTCATAAAAGCTCCTGTAGGTGTAATGTGAAGGTGTCCCAATACTTTTGTCAATATAGTGTACATCACTGCACCTCTCTATAGTCAGCCTGGCTGCTGTTGTAGAACATTTTTAAGGTAGTTAACAAACGTAACTAAACGTTTGCATTCATCAACGACACTGATGTATAAAATGCAATCGAAGCAACATAAACACGTTGCTAAGAAAAAGTCACAAAATCACAAACTGACCCAGTGTATCTAGATATAAATCAATGTTGAGTTAATAGAAAACAATCCACACAGTGATCAAAAGATGATTTCTGCTGATGTTCGCCCCAAGGACAAGCACTGGCTGCACGAGGATAGATGGCGCTAGTATGCAAGTCGTAAACACAGGAGATCGTTGCAAACTTCTGACAGAACTGTACAATAGACCATCAACGTACCCATCTAAAAACATATGGAGATTTCAGTGATGGTTTACAGACATAAGTACACTTTGTGTGAAATATTCAGCGCAATAACAAAGACAAGGTCACTGGGTTTCATGCATTAGGATCCCGGACTACAGAGGATCTAAACTGGAAGCACAAATGACTTTGGGGCATTTCTATTCAGTACATCATAATACTTTTACATACATCACTGAAATAAAACGAGCATTACATAACAGAGTATTATTGCCACATCTTTTTTTCTTTCCAAGATTATCACGGCGATTATGAGCACAACCCAAACCGAGCACAAAATGTGCATCAGCCAAAGACATTTGAGCTATCGAGTCCCATAACAGTCTGAAATCTATTTAATAATTTAGAAACTCAGCAAAAATAACCCCACGTATCCACTCGGAGTTCTGCCAAATGGAAATAAGCTGCTTTATGTGCTTTCTGGTTCCAACCCTGCTAAACTTTATATCATGTAAAATAGGAAGTGTTGGATGAGGTAAATAAGAGCGTCTTCTCTGTGTTCAGACACATGTTGTATGAATATATATATAGAAACAAAACAAAACTATATATAAATCTGTTTAAACATCCAAAAGCACAGTTTACTCTTTGATTTCCCTGCAATGGTTTCATTATAGAAGTATTGTTCCTCAAAGGAAATTATCTGACATGTTGTGATACATCAAAATCAACAGATGCATTATTACCATCAGAATAAATACAGCACTCATTTGGCAAACATATGGAATAATATTGGGCTTATAGAGACTCTTAGTAAATCAAGAACTATATTTACAAAGTTTTGTTTAGAACCAGTCGACTTTGGGCCTGGTTAAATCTTTAAAAAAATAAAATCCAGCCCAGGTCTTTACCCCATGACCAGACACACGGGGGCTCTAGCGCCCTCTACCTGCAATGTGAAGTAAAATAAACTTCCCTACCCATGAGCATACCCCTCCCACTGGTGAGGGCCCTGGACACCATCAAACATAGGCCTTAAAAAGTAACATACAAGAAATAAATCTCTCTTCTTGCTATACTCATCTGTCTTCTCGCGTGAGGTCTCTGGAAGCTGATCTGAGGTCTGTAGAAAAAGGGAACCACATCACAGTAGCTTAAAATTGTAGGGCATGCATGTTTTTCCCCCTGATAAAAAATATACTGTCTCCCATGGTGTTTAAACACTGGCGAGACGACTATATACACAAAGAGATTTTGTGGTGATGTGGAAGAACTGTGACTGAATCACTCATTTTCTCCTCCTCTCTGCTTCCTCTCTCTGGAAGTACCTGAATCTTTCTCCTGCTTCTTTATCCTCTGTCACTATCCTATCGTCTTGGCCTCAGCTGGCGTTTTTAAAAGGAAGTACACACACGACACAAACATGAGTGCACCACGAGGAAATGTGAGGGACGGCAAAGTGTGCACCACTCTAAATACAGGACTTCTAAACTGACATGCTTTGGTCCACTAAGAAGAATAAGTGCTGTGCAGTTGTAAAAAAAAAGTGATTCTTTTGTACCACTTTGCTCAGATTTCCTGACTTTTCTCGAGACAGATTAGATTTTCCATGTTTGTTTGACAACGGGAGTGTCCACAATCTTCCTCTCCGAGTGTGTAGGAGCCAGGCGCTCTTCCACAGGCCTTCCTGCGGCCACCGCTCCCATCACGAAGCCTCGCCGCCTGCCAGTGTGTATCCCGGGCATCGCGTCGGTAAAACACAACCGGAGCTCGACACATGGACTGGAGGTCGGCGAAGATGCAAATTTAGATTCCCTTGGTGGTTGGAGTCCGTGTTGAATTCTGCGGGGAAGGGAGTTCTGCTATTCGTCTCATTGATACGTCGTGGGTTTTGTTTTAATGAGTTCATTACAGCGGGCCGTACTTGGCCTCGTATCGGGTCAGGATGGTCTTGCATCGGCCGCAGTCTTTCCGCAGCTCGGCCACTTGCTGCCGCAGCGCCGCGTTCTCCCGCTCCAGGAAGGACGCGCGGACCGTGATCTGGTTCTCCTTCAGCCGCCGCGCGTCACGGGAACGCTTCGCCGCCACGTTGTTCTTCTTTCTCCTGGACCAGTATCTGTCATCCTGCGGGACACGAGAGTGAGCGGTAGAGTTGACATTAGCAAGGGATTTGAAACAAACGAACATCTGTGTTGTGAAAACATCCCCCCCTACCTTTGACCTCTAATCCGCCACTCTGTTGGCAAACGTGTTAATCTTCATGAGAACACTGCAATCACACTTAGTCGTTCTTTTTGTAGTAAGAAATAATGTCACCGTGGTGTTTCTGTGTTTGTGTTTGTTGATATATATATACAGCCCTGTAAAAAATGAAGAGACCACTTCAGCATTATCAGTTTCTCTTGTTTTATTATTTATAGGTACGTCTTTGATATATATTGATATACTGATATTAAGGCTTCCTCTTCCATGACCTTCAGTCCTCGAGAAAATAAAATAAAAGGTAGCAGGTTTTTTTTATTGTAGTCTATAAACTATCGACAGTTTTTCTTTGTGTTGAAATTCAACAAACACTGGAATGGCTGCCATACATGTAGAGATTTAAGAACATTTTAGAGTGGTCTCTTCATTTTTTCCAGAGCTTTATATATATATATATATATATATACATGTACATATTTACTGTTTAGTCGTTTTCTTTTTTATTTCAGGTTCAACTCATGTGAAATGCATCCTTTACCGACTGCTGTACCAAAACTATTTCCAAAATCTGGATCCATAAAGCAAATTAAATCAAATCAGAATATGTATTTGTAGGTCTCACAGTCGTCAGTCCTTAGATAAACATGTTATCCTTGATTAAATGAAGCCTACCTTCTGCTCGTCGGGAACAAACACTTTCTTGGCCTTCTTGATCATGGGCTGGGGTTTCAGCTCCTCTTCGGAGAACTTGTGTTTGCGCGGATTGAACAGCTCCCCGCCCGGCACGCTGGACAGAACCAGGTCCGTCGGGTCCGGCTGGAAGTTAATGTCCACCTCAATGGCCTCCGGGTCGACGGGGGAGGGGGTGCAGCGCTCTGCGGGGTACCGAGATTCAACATTAGCTTGGACACAAGCAAAGACACGCCCATAAAAGCAAAACACTACATCTACGGCAAATCAGAGGGTTACCGGTCCAATTTTGTATCTGTTGTTTTGTTTATACATTGAGAAGTGTATAACCGGCCTTCTACCTTATTATGTTTTTAAGTGGGGGTGAAAAAATAAAGTAACCAAAGCTGTAGTGCAGTAAAAAGTACCTCAGAATTGTACTTGAGTAAAATGTACTTCACGGCTTCCACCATCGTTTGTTATATGTGTATGACTTGTCAAGAGACTTAAGAGAACAAACCAAACATTTGCTGCTTACTGAAGACCAAACAAAGTGAGCTTTATATGTAGAAGACAGTCTTTATTTTATTTTTCCTCTCTGACACATTGCATTGATTGTTTAACAGGTAATGTGTTTTTTCTCTGAATAACGCGCTGTAAATGTGTGCTTTAAGTTGCAGGTTCCTACACGATAGTGAGCTGGCCATGAGCCAAACCAAGCCAGCTATAGCATGAGCTCAAAGGTCTATGTCTACATGTGCAACGTAAGTTTATGTTATCCCAGAATCTACAAGACTAGAGCAAATAAAAGGAGACACTACAGCACCCATAAAATACACCCATACAACTACATAGAACAGAACTAATGGCAACCTTCAGCCACAGAATTATGCAAATGTTCAGGATCATATTTGTATTGTGTGTCTGTACTGGGACACCTCTCCATGCTCTAATGTTCAAAAAGCTCTTTATTTTTCTCATACTGCCTGCAGCACCTCTTTTCACCCTCTGTCTGAAACCAGAGCCCAGTCTGCTCTGATTGGTGAGTTAGCCTATCAAGTACAATGTGTTGGAGCGCTAGCCAATAGAAGGGCACATTTTCCATAGTTATGTCACTATCTTCCAGAAGTAAACAAAGGAGTCCAATGGAAGCGTTTCAGGTAAACAAGTCATCACAGCTGTGAGTAAAACTAATAGATTAAAGGATAATGTGATACATTTCTATTTGAAAGACTGATCTAATTGGCTAAAGGAAGCAAAAGAAAGGAAGTGTTCATCCAAAAATAATATATAACACTTCTATTTCTCACCTGCTTTTTTCTCTTTCACTTCCACTTTAACCTCCTGACACAAAGAATCCTCCTCTGTTTCTTCCTCTTCCCCTCCTCTTCCTCCTCCTCCTCCTCCTCGTCCTCCTCCTCCTCCTCTTCTTCTTCTTCTATCTTCGCCGGCAGTAACGTAGTGACGATCACTGGTTCCTCTGGCTCTGAGGTGACCGTCGAGGTGGCGGAAGCCGAGGGGGAAGACGCCGAGGCGGGGACAGGGGCGGCAGCAGGAGACGTCGTCGTAGCAGGAGTAGCTGTAGGAGTCACCTTGGAGAGGAATTTGGCTTTGATTCCCACGGAGGCTAAAGTCTTCTGCAGCTTCACCTCCTCCAGGCTCGCAGGGATCCCGTTCTCCAGGAGGAACTCGTCCAGGTCCATGTACTCCAAGTGGAAGGTCTCCCCATCGTAGGGAATGGTCTTGTCCCAAATGGCAGGGGTTAAGGAGGCTGAAACACCTCCACCAGCACCTGCAACTACGCCTCCTCCTCCTCCTCCTGCTCCTCCTCCAGGACTGGCTGCTCCAGCCCCGCCTCCCTCCACATCCTCAACGGAGCACAGCTTCTCCTTCTCTATTTCTGCTATAAAAAAAGAAGAGGATAATACATAAATGGATCTGCGACACAATGACAACCAGAATATTTTTTCCTCTATGATTTTATATTATTACTGCTATCCCTTAGTTTTAAACTACTGTCATACATCCGTAAATAAGCAATATATACTTCCACTTGTAATACTGACTGCTATCACACTACTTGATATATGCTACACTTATTTAAACAAAGATATACTTTTACTGTCTCATTGTTAAATGTAATGTGTGTAATTTAAATGTTTATCTTTAATATTTTATGCATGCCTCTTAATGAATACTTTTGCTATTTTTGGCTCTTTATTTTTGCTGTAACGACGTTTGCAAATCTGTAGGATGAATAAAGGTATTATGATTCTGGTTTAGAGAGGATCAGACAGGTGCACACAGAGGAAAAGCTCTTTGCATATGGTGGTGGAAAAAGGGGGTGTGGTGGCAGTGTGTGAAAACAAAGATTGGGTTCATCAAAGATTGTGTCAATGAGTTTGAAACTGAAATTCTAGACTAAACGAGGCTTTCATGAAACCAGCATTAGACGAGGAAAGGAGCAGGAAAACAAACAATGAGCAGCCCTTTCCCACACATGTACCACCTCACACAAAACACCAGCACACACACTCCTGACCCAATTACACACCAGACCAAAGAGTCTAATAAAAAAGCCAACATTTCCTTTGTCTCCAGGTGTCTTCACTGTGTGTGTTCGATGTTTGCAGGGCTTTAGAAAGGAGTTAGAACTTTTTGTTCTTTTTTGGTTGTCTTGCAGCCTTGGAAGAAACTGGCTCCGTGCAACATATAGGGCTACAGTATGCAATGTGTGCGTCCTATAGTGGCCTGATTATTTTATCCACACGCAAATAAACAGCCCTTTGCATGGATTTATGCACGTCCAGTTAGGTTAATAGGGTCAAATCCGTAGACATAAACAAAAGAAGCGCTCGTTTTTGCTTTTTGTTGCGTTTTGATCTTACCGTCCTCGGCTTCCTCCAGGATGTTAGGAGGGGGAATGTCCATGATCTTCTTTAAAACAAAAGGGAATGATTTCTGAGGAGCCTCTGGAGCCTCTTTACCCCCAGGCTTCAGCGCAACTGTCACCGCGGCTTTGCCAGACATTGTTCCCTGACAGGGGGCGATGTTCCTGAACCGAGAGATCCCTCCACCACCGGGGAGCTACAAACTCAACCAAAAAATCCGCTTTTATTCCCAGCTAAGTCTTGCTTTCAGGCCTGTGTGTCAATATGAAACGATTTTAGGATGCAAAAACAAACACTACACAAGCCCCTTGTTCTGTGCCCAACGAGCGCACTCATTGGATATTCATGAGCAGCAAGTCCCGCCCACTCGTGGAATAGTAGAAGCTGATTGGTTGGCGGTGATGTCCATGGTAATGTGTATTACAGTGTGAGTGAGTGAGTGCATTGTTGCTCTGCCAGAAAGACATTGAGACTGTGGAACATCATTTCTTTCACTGTGAACATGTTTAACAATTGTGCCTGCATTACAGAGTTGAATTCAATTCAAAGGAATATCAATGTAATGTCAATCAAAGCTGGAGTATTTTTAATAGAATATAAATATGGAATTTGTAATGATTTCACTTCTACTTTATGTTGCTTTAATAGATCCTTACTCTGTTGTTAATGATGTTTGTTTTGCAAGAGGTAAACTGATTTTGCACCATTCAATGTTATTGACTGAAAATAAGTGGTTCAAATGTGGCTCTTCTTTGACTGTAGCTTGCTACTGCAGCAGAACATTTCTCGACATGGAAATGAATTATCTATATGAAACATGTGCAGCCATCCTAATAACATCTTTACATTAGACCGTTTCTCTGCGCACACAACCTGCAGACATGCAGCATGCAGCGGAAGCTTACTACATCTCCCATTTTGCAGACTTGGATCATGACAACACGTTAAATGGCACGCATGCACCCGATCACCCTTGATACACCCTAATAAAAACAACGAAATCTTTTTGTCACTCGCACGTCCTCCAAAAAGAGATACTCGTGGCAGAACACGTGCCCCCGCCCCTCGTGCTCACTTGAAAGTACAATCTACCAGGGGGTGTGGCTTCCGATATTTAGCACATGTTGGCACGAACTGTAGCAGGCAGGGCATCCAGAGGTAACAGAGTTCTTCTGCAGACAGCCCAAAGAATACCTCCAGTAACCACCAAGTGTCTAATGTTCTTTTTGAGCAAATGTTTCCAAATCAACCCTCTTGCATTCAATTATACATGCCATGAGTCATTTCACATGGTTATTAAATGTATGCTATTAAATCTTACATGAAAAGCTCCTAGTGCAACAACAAAGATGACATCCTATTTTTCTTGAGCGTCTCTCAGAGCAGGATGTTTGGGTTTCGGAACATGACGTTCTTCAGTTTTGGTTTTTTTTACAGATTAGTCAGAGTCACCACCCCGGCAAACAAAGTGTCCTCTGTCTGCTGAGAGGAATCCTGCAGCAGCAACACACAGAGGGGGGCCTGAGGACCTGACTGTGTATTGTCAACACTCCCCTCTTATCTATCTAGAGAAAACACCTTGGCATGGACGACCATGGCTTTTCAAAATGTCCGGTTCTTTTTCCAAAAAAATCAGACTTTTTTTCTAAATTTAAACTTTAAAAAATCCCACTTTTTGTCTCCCAATTGTTTTTCCTTTCGATTTTCTTTTCAAACTTCAGGGTTTTTTTCTCCAAATTTGACTCTTTAGAGTTTCCGACTATTTCTGCAAAATTATCACTTTTTTCCCTAAAAGATCTGACATTTTTATCAAATTTATGACATGTTTTCTAAATGTCGACTTTTAAAAGTGTCCCACTGTTTTCTCATTATTCTAACCCTTTCTTTATGTAACCCTAATCTTCTTCTATACCATTTTTATAATTATATGGTAGAATCCATTTGGAGAATAGTAGCATGATAGGACATATAGTAAAGTAGTTCAGTGTTACAAGAGTCACTGTTTATACATAGACAATGTATGTATGAAGGGAGTAATGTAATATGCAGTACAGGTGAGAGGGGGGGGCTCAAAGTATAAAGGAAAGGGGCGTCCCTGAGGCCTGGTGGTCCATGTCACCATAACATGTGATGTATCCTTAACAACAGCTGGAGGCCTTTGTTTAATGCCACCCCTATTCTCTGTCACCTAATCACAATCACAATACCAATGTTTACTTACATGTGTATTCCTTCTGTTGTCATATCAAATAAAAATGCCAACAAACAAACAAACAAAAACACAAGAATGTAAACAAGACAGGTGCAAAACAAACTATGATGTGAGAAACTGAGTGAGGACTGTTTCAGGGTTGTTGCATCAGTTGCAGTTTTTTGGCTGACACTTTTTGACCTAAACTTGCAACAGGGTTAACTTCAACATAACGCCAGCATCGTACCTTAGTAATTAATACAAGTTCCTGACTCTGCAGGAGGACGGTCTATTAGATATGATGCAGTTCAGCAGTAGATCAAAACCCCAAATGTAAGATGTTCAATACATATATGGGAATAGTACTGTACTTAAAAAAAAATAGCAATGCAAGTTTGTTTGAATGTAAAAATACTACTCCTGCATTCTGAATTGTACCTTTGTAGTACATTCAAAAGAGAAACTACTGTAGGTATTGTGGTGTATTAAATCTGGTGATATGCAAAGGTAGATACTCTCTGATGTCAGACGAATGTTGGGTGATAGGAGAGTGAAACACAACATCTGGAATATGTTAGGGGTCCCCTATGAACTGACCTAGGTCACCTTAGTGGGGCACACATTGTTATTGACTACCTCATGTTAGCACACACACTTTGGTTGAGCACACTCATTTTCTCCTATAAATGGCATGCACAAAGACAGTTCGGGGGGACTTCCACAATTGGCTCTAGGAACCTCGTGTTGCCCGTGTTGGGGTATGATACTATGCTGTTGTAATAAACCTTAGTATATACAAGCTGGTGTCTCCAGAGACTTCTTCATCATCTTCACAAACATCGCTTCAAGATATGCATCAGTATCAAAAGTGAAAGTACCCATTAGGCAGCAGAATAGACATTAGATTATAAATAGGTGATGTGTGAAAGGCTCGAGCTAAGTTTATTTAAAGGATGCCAAGGACCATTTATTTATATTTTACTACACAGATGTGTGTAATGCAATGCAGTTATATGGGTACTACACTTTATATGCAACTGGATAGTTTATTCTTTGGAAATGAATATCTTAAGTGACATGAATGCAGTGGAATAGTATTAGCTTGGCTATAGTATATAATGACAGCCAACGGTTAAGAAGAATAGCACCTTCAATTTGCACACATAAACTCTATGAAACCAAGTGCAACGCATTGACAAGTTTAAAGTCTGTTATTTTGCTTGAATACATATTAGAAAAGAGTCTTACCGGTGTCCAGAAAGTCAGGAAAGCAGAAGGGATATTCAGCCAAGGATTTGAGCAGATCAGGCACCTCGTTCCTGTCTCCGAAGCAGTTGTGGCTAGTTGTTGACATGATTAGCAACAGCAACGTGTGAAAGTATATCTGAAATCTAAAATAAAGAGTCCAACAGAGTGAGAATCCCTCAAACCAGTCAGCAACAGCTTTCAGTCACTTATAACCAACTTTCTATCAAGTCACGTCACGCGGATTCATGCATGTGTCGAAGCCAAAAGCCAGGGGTACCACGCCCCCTCGGGACCAGGCTGATTGGACGACAGTGGTGCCCGGCTCTGTCAGTCACACCACGGAGCCAATGAGAGAGCAGGAGGCGGTCTCTAACGTGAACCCAGACAACAACAACACCGCTCAGCTGAGCACATTTGTTTCCATGCAGGCACGGAAGGATGTTATTGGAAATCTGATGGGCTCGAGGCCAGGTGAATGCTAGATACAGCGCCATCTAGCGACCTAATCCGAGTAAAGCAATAATAAAAGAGAATGGATGTAAAGCAGGAGGTTGTAGTTATTTTCAGCAGTGAAGAAGTATTCACCTTTAACTGCTGGGTAGCTTATCCAATAAAAACAACCCTTATTATGCTGCACAGTTTAGGCCCATACCCGCCCAAAAATGTGTGTTTGTATTTATTAGCATTCCCAGTATAGTGAACATCTATGTTGCATGTTTTTTTTTAAATTTAAACATAAATTGTGTACATCTGTCCAGACACTACAGATACAAAAAAGACTGTAGTTACTGTCCCTGTTAAATACCAAATAAATAAGTCAACCTGCAACACATGTCCATATACTTTGCTACTGTGGATTAGCACTCACTTATATATATTTATCTTACATTTTAATCATTGTTTTCTTCTATACATGTTGTTTTATACAGTCTTATCATTTTACTTTGTTTTTAAAAGGTATACTGTTGTTTACATTATTATATTTATACATGTTATTATTCCTGTGTCCTCTCTCTCCTGCCCATACTTTGTTTCCTGTGTCTCTTATTGCCGTTGCTAACCCCTGCCTCTTGAATATTCCTGCAGAGATTAATAAAGGTGTATTTAATCAGAATCTGTAGCTAAGTTACTTGTAACTAAAACTTTAAAGTAAATGGATTTGGAGTAAAGGGTACACTATTGCTCCTATACCTATACTCTATATACAGCTTGGATTAACATACAGTAAAAATACTTGAGGGACCCTGGTTGTGTTTACTAGATAGATAGAATCGGAGGATGAAACCCTCTTTATTAGTCACATACATGCACACAGCAGAGCACACACAGTGAAATTGGTCCTCTGCATTTAACCCATCCTAGTACTAGGAGCAGTGGGCAGCTATTGTGCAGCGCCCGGGGACTAGTACTAGTACTTGTCTCTGTTCATTTCTACCACCGGTAGCAAAACCACACTGAACATATTCAATACTTTACAAGTAAATAGTTCACAGATCTGACAACAGAAACAGTGCAACATGTAGTTTATTTTCCATTGACTTAAAATCTTTTTTAGTTGATCTATGTGCAAATCTTGTCAGTCTCACAGTAGAGTCATCAATGATGCAACACCAGACTGTGCCGATGTTACTCTGAACAACAACAACAACAATAACACGCACATGATTCACAAGTCAAAAACACGTGTTGGTTTTGTTACATGGTTTTTATTGAGACTGAGAAACAATGAACTCAGTGAACTGTGTTCTGAACGCACTGACAATAATAATAAAACTCCCTTTTGAAACAGGGACAACATAAGGTAAAATAGCTAAACAACTCAACACATGTTTGTGTGAATTACATATTAGTCTGAGCAACGAAAAAAGGCTTGTGTCTGGGACAATATGATCCTCTTTGAATATTCTGGTGTGTGTTTGTTTTTTTAACAGTGGCGCCAACATGAGCCTTACTTCACATCACTTAAAACATCTTTGGCTGGACAGACACGAACAAAAGTGGCTCTTAAAACAGGAAGTACAAACATCTAAAACATAAAATATCTACCATTTTTAAAGTAAGGGCTTTATGGCATGTTTGAAATTATCTTTTGGCAGTAACATTTTTAACACTGCTAGTTTGATTTGGTCATGTTGAATAAAAAGAAATGTTAGTTTGGCAGTTAAGGCTCATAACGTCAAATAAATCTACTCAGTCCTTAAGTAGAAAGTTAAACTTCCCAAAGTCAATCTCGTCGGGCATGATTAGCATGTCTTCTCTGGCTTTGGCTAGCTTCTGCCGCAGGAAGTCCCGCCTCTCGGTCCACTCCTGCAGCTCCTTCATGCTGTGGGCGTAATCGCAGCTCACGCCTTCAAGGCAGCCACCATCCAACCTGTCAAACATGAACATTACTCAACACAAGCTGTAAATATACACTTCTAAAGCTGCTTATTGTGGAAGCAAACATTATTATTTACTCATTTGGATACAAACCTCAATATTCAATCTTCTTTGAAAGGGGCCCTATTATGCTTTATGGGGTTTTCCCTTTCCTGTAGTGCGTAATATACTTCTACTACTATTACTTCCATAACATAGTGACATCATTATATAACACTAGTTCTTCTATTGGCTAGCTCTCAAACCCAACGAGGGTGAAAAGAGGTGCTACAGCACAGGCAGTATGAGAAAAACAAAGATCACAGAAGGGGGCACAATAGATATACTGTATGAATATGAACCTGAAAATGAGCACAATATGGCTTCATTAAGTAAAAGATCTGAGTACTTCTTCTACCAATGGTCCCAATTCAAAGACTGATCCAGGGTCAATGGTCTTACTTGGGGCAGAGGTCAAAGCAGGGTCCAGGGAAGCGGTAGCTCCAGGTCAGAGCCTCCTCTTCTCCCTCGCAGCTGAACACTCGGTCTTTGTGCTTCTCAGACGAGATGTGCTGCTGCCACTGCCGCTCGCCGTTACTGTGCCGGCCACACAGGCGGCAGTACAAGCCAGTCTGAAACACAAAGAGGAGGAACCACTGTCAGCTCATGTGAAACACTCAACAGGTGGAAGTTTTTTGTTTGTAGGAAATGAAATGTGAACCCACCATTGGCTCAGCGTAGTCAGTGGGCATGACGATGTATTTCTCCTCAGGTGAGGGCTGAGTGAGCGCCGCTCCGTTTGCTTGGTGGTTGTTGGCGGTTAATGACAGCCACATGTCGTACATCTGCTGCATGTCGTGCACTACAGAAACACACACATCTGTCATCACTCTGAGGATATTCAGTGAGAGGCAGTCAAACAAAGCAACATTTCAAATCTGGATGTGTAGCCCTCTGCTTGAAGGCTTCATTAGCTGCTAACACATCCAAGCTGTCATTGTGGAGACAACACTTCCAATAAGTTATGTCATTTATGTCAATTATGTTGTCTTATCATTTTGATTTGTTTCAAGTTAAAGTCTGTACTAAAGTTGTTGGGTTTTACTATGTTCTATAAAGAAATAAAACAAACCACAACTGAAGCAGGACCAGACAGCTAACGGAAGATATCTGAGCCAAAAGATATCTTTCCACAAACCAAAATAAAAACCAGACTAAATACAAACGGGGTCCAGTCCAAACAAATGATGATAATAACAGAACTAATAAATTGTGATAAGGAATTCATGTAATAAAAAGAGACATTGTGTCTGTGTCAATTTTGATCTTTTTCTAAAACGTGCTCAGGGTTAATCCAACAATGCTACGAGTGTAAAGCTTTATAATCAAACTCACGGTCGTTGTTCTTCATGTACATCCACATGTCCTTCTCCTCCGGGCTGTGAGCAAAGGTGCATTTCCCGGTGAAGTTACATTTCTTTTTCTCCAAAATCTGGGTACATATCTGCCAGGAGGAAAGGTTATTGCTGTTAAACACAGATCACACACGTCTTTAAAAGCACCGGATAAAAGAAAAGCAATGCTGGGACGATTGGGAGAGACCCTTGCTAAACTACTTGCTGTATTAAAAAGCATAATGGCAGAGGAAGCAGACCTACATCATAATACATGGGGAAGTTCTTGGCATGTGGCAGCGGTCGGACCTCGACCCATTTACTTCTCTCCAAAGACTTCACCAGCAGGACGCTTCTCTCTCTTGTCCACCTGAAGACGAAGACACACAACAAAGATAGTCTTTTGTACTACAAGAAAGGAAATAATTGGTGTAAATATACAAATGAGCCATTATCAAGAAGACAAAGAAGCCCGATCGCTGTTAATCGAACAGTTCATTAAAAAAGAACGTTTCTATAAAATGTTCAAGGCTGTGCAAATACATTATCGTTACTCACGGATGCCTGGCTTTTGCTTTGCAGTACTTCAGGGCTTTGTCTGGTTCCCCGATGCGGCGGTCCCCCCAGCAGCGAGCGCAGACAAACTTCATATTCATGTTAAGAGTCCTCCCTCCTTTAGGTTTACCCCCAACGCCTCCAGACAACAACTGTTTAAAAGCAAATTATAAAGTGATTTAATGTGTGACATTCAACTTTTCATCCGTCCATATCAACAACATCTAAATACAGATAAACCTTTAAAACGGCAGAAATGGTTTCTGACCTTATTTCCATTCTGTTGTCTTGAGATTTGCTCCTGCTTCTCAGCATATTTTGTGGATATTTTCACTATCTCTTCAGGGCTGATACCTGAATGACACAAACACACAGGAATAAAGTCAACGATCAATTCAAAAGGAAACATCACAGGCAATGAAAAAGCTAACGTTGGGCTATAAAGGAATGACAGCACGCTCACATGACTTCACGTCTCCACCGCTAACCTAAAGGCGGCTAATGTTCGGTGTGATTAGTAGTCTTTTATTTTATTAGCAACCTCATTATTAAGACATGTAGAAGCTTCAGATATTCATCAGTTAGGTATTTACTGACCTGTTTAATGCTGTAAAACTAAACTTGAAAATCTCCTCAGCTTGTGTTAACCAAAGACCTTACTTTACACTTCTAACCAACATCAAAAAACCCATTGACTTTGAGCTGAACAAACCTGGAAGTGCTAAAATGCTAACTTATTCCCAGCATTAGGACTCATTCCTGCACCTGTATCTTGCTGCACCCTCCAGGTTTTGAGCTCTATGACCGAGTGGGCGAAGGAGCAGCTGTCCTCTCGCTGGCAGCCGTAGCGGATGGCATGGCGGCATAAATCCAAAGAGCACACGATGTTCAGGGGCCGGACCTTTCTGTAGTTCACAGTGTGGGTCCTCATCACAAACACCAAGCATCTGACGGACACAGAGGATACATTAAAGCATGTCTTAAATAAAGAGGAGATATGAAGTGTTAGTGTTTGAGAAAATGAGCAGCAGATATGTTGTAAACACGCTCACTTATTGGCATCGAAGGTGTGGTGGGCATCCAGGTTCGAGCAGGAGGTGCGATTGTCTCTGCAGCGATTACTGATGATCCTAGGTTTACCGTCATAGCATTCCTAGAGAGACAGGAAGACAAAAATCAAAGGAGAAAGAAGGTGAGCGATAAAGTCATTCAATTATAAAAGGCTTTGTTAATGTGCAATGTGATTCTTATGTTTCCAATATTATGTTTTTATTACACAATACAACTGGAACTGTGCTCAGAAACAAGAGTTCATTATAGAAATAAAATCAGTCAGTTTATAATTTCAATTCAATTCAATATTTAACTTCTTTTTAACTCGATATTTACATACATTTCTGTTGATGTGAACACGCTCAAATTGCTGTTATTTTTTAATAGATTTTTGTCAAATCAGGTCAGTGGTCCCAACCTAAAACAATAGTGTACTGATTTTTTTTAAAAGGTAGGTTACTACCACCTACTTACCAGATTCCATGCCAAAAAAGTGACTTAAAGAAAATAAAAAATAAATGAACAAATTATTTTAAATAAATTAAATAACTTTATTTTATTGATTTTTTTTGTATTTATTTCAGCATTTGTTGTTTGATCAATACAATCTATTATGTAGAACACAGAAGAATATACATACTGTATGCAGTGTTAAAATATAAAACAAACCCGTACATAATTAATATTACAATAAATAAGAAGAGATCCGAAACTGTCTCGGTACAATAATAATATCACTAACAGGAATAACAGCACTGACCTGACACAGGAACATGAACACGCCCCTGTTCTCCTGCAGAAGGTGGAGGATGCTGTTCACGGGGTCCAGTTTTAAACTTTCCGTTTCAAACAGCATATGTCGGTCCAGCGTTCCCTTCCTCTCTTCCGTCCAGACGTCGATCTCCAGCTGGTTGTAAGCAAACGTGCATTCCTCTCTGTATTTACACACGCCAAAATCACCGGAGTTGATCAGCTCTGAAAGGTAAGAAACAATGCCGAGCTCATTCACGGGCAACGGGGGGAATCGAATATGACAATATAACCGATATAGTAGGGCACAGTAGAGTTAATTTTTGTAAGACAAACTGGAAGTTAGCATTGCAGGGGTTCTCAAAACTCAATTGGTGACGTTTAATTATCTTAAGTCAGGTTCCTTTTAAACTGCTTCCCTGAATTCATGTGTCATCAATAGCTCTTTTTCATAAAACCAATTCTGACCAATCAGACAGAATGTTGCCTTGTTTGGATGGGACGTTTTCCTTTAAACATGGTTCCCCAAAACTACTATAACATATAAATCCAAACTGCCCTCCTCCAATCAATCACAGAGAGTAATGCATCTGGTTGTCTGGACAAAACATGGCTCTGTGAAGAATTAATGAGGGTACTAACAGTTAAGTGAGGGACAAATGGTCAATTTACGACAGGATGGGTCACTCCGAGTTAAACTGAACTGATACCAGTCCCCACATTCCAGCATGGGGTCTGCTCGGTCACACAAACACACGGGAAACAAAGACCCTTCAGTGCTAAATAAAAACTAAACATGTTTAGCTAAAAGACAACCGACTTCAGTGAGTCTGTCATTGTTGAACCATAGACACTGAACTGAAGTGTGATTTGGTAGATAATAAGGAGAATGGGAAAAACAAATACTGAATTAGAGAGACCAAGGTTAAGAACAATGAAAGGCAAGAGATAAGAACAGAGCCATTTGATCTGGAGATGCTGACCTCTGCAGAGCACAAACGGCCCCTTGAAGGAGCAGTTGGGAACCGTTCTGACTCTGGTCCACTCTGAAGGAGGGTCTGTTTTCCGTCGACACAGCAAGATGTTTCCTTTACAGCTGTGGACCAGGTCCGGCTTGTGAACAAATGAATAAATGCTCGCACCTGAAACAAATTATAAAAAAAGATGAATAAGGATAAAAAAAAGTAGCAGCACAGAAAGACACATACGACCTGCTCTATCAAAATCAGTCACATCGACCCCCGAAACACTTTTTGACTTATGTACATCGTTAGAATGAGATTCTTAGCTCTCTAATGAGATTCTACTATTGTGTTTGTTCTCCAAATATTCAAGTAAATGATATGATGACTGTTATCAGGCCAGGGTTTTGAGAAAAAGGGCTTTGTTTTGTTTGTTTTTAACAAAGTAAAGGATCTACCTTCCTGCTTTCGACAAGCCAACCATTGTTGTTGTTTTTCTATACATTTATTATAAGTTGATTTATATATTTGTATTAATTACATGAACCTGCAATGTAACAAGTAACTGAAGCTGTCAGATAAAAGTAGGAGTTAAAAGTAACATTGTGCTTCCAAAATGTATATAATATCCTGATCTATATTTTGTTTACTTCAATAGTGTTTACTTGTCTGACAGTTTACGGATTATTTATGCTCACATACATACATACACACACACACACACACACACACACACACACACATACTAGGGCTGTCAAGCGATTACATTTTTTAATCTAATTAATCACAAGGTTTCTTGAATTAATTTCGATTAATCACAATCCTAAATATGACTGAAAAATTGGATATTACAAATGTTCTTTATTAATGACAAATCAAAAAAAATGTTTTAATTCTAAACAATTTTGGCAACTTTCTTTAGCAAATACAGGACAGGTGAATGGAACGTATTCATCTTTTAGCCAGTTGCTAAGGCAAGCTAACTGGTTAACTGGTTCTGAACGTTAAGCAGACCGTTTCTTCTGAACAACATGGCCTGCGACTGAGAAGAGTCGGTCGCACGGAACCCTGGATGCAGGAGTCACTATATATTTGCGGGCAAGCAGGGCCAGCTTGTCATTGTGCTCCTGAATGAGCAGCCCACCACTGCATGGGGCAGTCCTCCATACTTATGACGCTCTTCTGTTTTCATTACGGTTAAAGCAAACGACTTCAGTTCCCAGGTTTTAGCGATGTGATGCGCAGTCACACCCGGATAATTGTTGTTACTCACGGAGGTCCAGTGGCCTCCTGTCAAAGCAACATATTCCGCTGAAGCCAAATCGTCTTCCTTCGTTTTCTTTTTAGCGTCATATAGTTCGTTGATTTTAGTCATCACTGTACCTCTCGACGGTGGCTTGTAGAATGCGTCTAAAGTTGCCACTTTCAAAACTTCTGCGAGGACCGTGTCCTCGACAATACTAATCGGTCTACAGTCCTTGGCTATCCATCTGGCAATAGTGTCTGTCAGCTTTTCAGACGTAGACTTACTTAATACCCTGCGTTCGGTGAGGGTGGTCTGACGCATGCCAGGCGTAACACCTGAAGTTGAAGCCCCAACAAATTAATGCTTGGCGTTAAGATGATACTTAAGTCTCGAGGTGCTTTGGTGAAACGAAAAGTCCTTCCTGCAGTGTGAGCAAACCACAACATGTTTGTTTCCTGTTCCATCTTTGGTTTTTTTATACTTGAACTGTCCATCCAGAGGGCCAACGCGTTCCTCGGACTCCTCCATCTTGCTGTTTGATTGTTTAATTGTGGGCTAACAGGGCGGGAATGCGGGAATGCGTTAAAAAAATTATCGCCTTTCTCTTTCTTGTTCTATGTTCATAATTTAAAATAATGTATTTCTTATTTTATTTTATACTAAGTGCAATGACTTGTATTGTATTATGCTGCTGCAACACAAAAATGTCCCGGTCTGGGATTAATAAAGTAATTCTTATCCTATCTTGTGGATTTGAATTATGAAGTAACCTTAAATGGAAATACTCAAGTTCCCTGTACTTAAAAGGTCCCCTATTATACTCGTTTTAAACAATATATTATAGGTCTCAGATATATACTGAACCTGTCTCTGAAGTGATTGGCTGAAACACCAAACAGATCGTTGTACCATCCCTGGACCCCTCTATTTCAGCCCCGTTCCAAAAGCGCTGATTCTGTGTCTGTAGCCTTAAATGCTAATGAGCTGCTGCTGGCCAAGCCCCTCTGTGCAGTGATTGGTTTTTAAAAAAAACACAATGGTGCTTTCGGAGGAGATTCAGGTGATTAGGTGGGCGGGTGTTACCTTGGTTGGTTATTGGCTAAGGGTTGCACAACCCAAAAAACATTGTGACATCACAAAGGGGCAAAACTCTGATCAGGATTTTACAGAATAGGTGACCTTTAAGCACAGTACTTGTGTGCGTAAATACTTTCTAATTCAACTCTGGAAAAAAGCTTCAGCCGAATAAAATGTAATGTATTGTAGTTTGGGTCAAGATCGTACACGTACCTTTCCGAGGGAAACAGGCGGTGCAGGCCTGCAGGAACTCGTGAGTGGAGGATAACGGGTGAGTGACCGCGACCCGTGGGGGGTTATTCTTCTCCTTTGTTGCCTTGGTAGAATAAGATTTCAGTTAATGCTAGAAAACGAAACAGACAATAAGAGAGCAGGTAACACGAGCCAGATAAGAAGTCTTACTTTGGAGTTATTCTTTGGAGGTCGTGTGACTGGAGCTGCAACAGCATGAGAGCCTGAGACACCTGAAGAGCAAAGAGGAAAAGATTAATCACAAATGGGAAAATGTGGAATAAATGGGCTATAAAACGCAGATACACCAGTTAGATATAATAAAAAGCAGGAGCACTCTTTTAAGCTGCTTGAAATTTAAATAAGGTGTCTGGTTTCACTTTATCTTGATTATTTTCATATCAAATTGTACGTGTAAAATACATTTCTAGAGTCAGTCAGTAAAATGTTATTTAAATAGACCTACATCCAAAATTACACTGCTTCATAGTGTGCACAGCATATGAGACCCTCTGTCCTCAGACTTTTGAAGTGCACAAGGAAAAATTCCCAAAGATATCCCATAATTAATGCAGGAAAAATGGAAAAAGCCTTGAAGAGAGCAGGACAGATGGAGGAGCAATAGAGCTCTCGTTATAGAATAAACAGCACTAAAAAAAATACAGATGTTCTTATTTTTTTTACTTTTTGGGTAATATTTAATATTATAGTTTGACGTTAGTAAAACAATTAAGATTTTTTTTACTTTTCATTATCAGAAATTGTCTTTGTTCTATCAAACACCGCGGAAATAAATAATTCTCTCTGATATTTTTCCTGTTGAATGAGACCTCACTCGTCAATTGATCTGCCAGCCGCTGCATTTCCCTTTAAAAAAAAAGAATAGGCGTTTGGCAACAAAACAAGTAAATCCAGTCATAATCACCGGTGGAGCTGAAATCCGAGAGCGTGTCCAGGCCTGCCCCCCCGATGGAGACAGCTGGCAAAGGCGTTGGTAAACCTTCCACTGAGGGAAACGAATCCAAGGCATCCAGAGAGTCCAGCGCCTCCACGGAACTCTGACCTCCTGCGACACAAACCGAGTCCAGGGGATCGAGTTCATCCAGCAGGTCGTCCAGAGACTTCTCCCCCACCTCCACTTCAGAGATGGACTCATTCCCAGCGAAGGTCAGCGGCGGCTCCAGAGCAACGCTAATCCCAGAGGTCAAGAGGTCATCGAGGGCGTCCAGTGAGCCAGTACTGGTGCCGGTGACACAGCAGAAGGAGTCCAGGGAGTTGAGCTCCCTGATGGAGGAGCTGAAGAAGGCCGGGGGAAGCTGAGGGGTCGGGGCAGGCAGGATAAAGGGAAGGGTTTGTTCGGAGGTGGTTGTCCTGCAGGGGGCTGGGAATACTGCCTGGGGGGGGGTCTGGAAAACATGGGAGAAGGAAACTGGAATGATGATGGAGGAAAAAAAAGGGGAAATGGGATGTATTCATGATACAAACTATGAACAAAGTGCTATGATGGCTCCATTTGGAGGTTTGGGTGTATGTTGGCGTTGATGTTTTATCATATTGTGATCTGAGACTAGACAAGGCGAAACATTTTGGGTATCGTAACATCCTGTGCCTGGCATCCCATGGCAGCAGAAACAGATTTTTACCTCAGTCAGGCCGTTCTCCTCAGGGAAGTCGTCTAGCAGTCTGTCCAGGTCGTCTCCCATTAGCTCAGTGTCGTCTAAAGTGTCGAGCATTTCAGGAACAGAGGAGGCCGCTGGTTGGCAGAAATTAGGTGCTCGGGAGGGAACGGTGGATTGAGGCATGCTGGGAAAACTGACTGAAGAGAAGAAAGGGCGGAATTTATTTAGAGCGATTGATTTTGTACAATTATTTCAAGAACTTGACCAAGGAAAACATTCATTATGATCAAGTCAAAATCAAGAATTCCCACCTGATGCGAAGCCACTGAGAGGATTCAAACCATTTCCTACATGAGCGCTAGATACCTGAGGACGAGACACAGAAAACAATGTATTATAAGAACGATTAAAACAGATCAAATGGGTTGATATTTGTATTTATATTATTATGTCTACCAGAATACTTTAAAAAAACAACTTTGGGGAATAAAATAGAATAACGATAACTTAAAAAGGAAGACATTTACAATAAAAAGGATTAAATAAAATACAAATGTTTATATAAAACAAAAGAAAGAAGGAAAAAGTGCAATTAAATGATAAATAACAGCAGCAAAGCCTAGTATACATGTCTTTAAACAGGGAAACATGCATCATCCATGCTTTCGTGAGGTTTTCTATTTTATAAAAAGGTTAACGTTTGGGATTTTAAGCCATGTAAGAATAATAATATTCATTCAATCTAATGCTGAAAAGGAACCTGCCTTGATGGCTTCAGCAGTCGTGTTTCCGTTTGTGACCGCTCTGGTGATGAGTCCGTCTTCCTGGAGGAGAAACAATAACACACTGGATGTGAGAGACAGCAAACTCAGGAGCAAATAAAGAGACAGAGTAAGGCAGTATGAAGATGGCGTATCAGAGACTTTTCCCCACTGATGCTAATAGCCCCCTGCATTGCATCTATACTACACTAGGGTTTAGCATCAATGTGATATAACATTTGATCAAAGTCCCAACCTACACTGCATCCTCTACAATCACAACAGAGTTAGAGAATGAGAAATCACCTTACAATTATTCATTTGCTTTCCTTATCGGAAGAAATCTTATCAGTAATAATTCTTCTTACCTTTGCAGCCACATATGGTTTCCGGTTCCTCAGTTTCAGATGGACGGCCAGCTCCTGAGCGAGCTCGTTCACCTGCTGGTCCTGTTGGGAGGTAATCAGAAAGAGAACAAATCAATACTTTGTGCAAGAATGTAGTATCTACCATGTGGTGTCCCCTACTTTATATCATACTGGAACTGGTCCACAAAAGCTATTTATTTGCAACTACGGTTCAATCAACAAATGCAATTAAAAAAGACCTTCAAAGCTACAGCTGGTAACTACTAGTCATGTTTTTGCAACCTTCTCTCTATCCTGATACTAGTGCATGAGACAGAAACTCTTTGATGAATAAAGTAATGTTCTTCTGCCTCTCTAATACTCCTAAATGGCATTTGCAGGACTCCAGGACAGCCAATCAGAACCAAGGTGTCAACTGCTGCTCCTAAACTCATGTCAAACAGGGCAGCGCGGTTAATAGGACTAAAGATTCAGTTACTGCTGTGGTGTATTAAATCTGTTCTGTTAGTTACTCTGTGAGGTCATAGAGAAGGCAGAGAAGATGTCGTTCAGGGGCCATATGGTGGGCAATCGGATGTCGCAAAACAACGTCCGAAATACGTTAGGGGGCCCCTGTGATCGGGGACATGTCACTTAGTGAGGCATACATTGTCATTGATTACCTCCTGTGAGCACACACACACACACACACATTTTCTTCTATAAATTGTATGCACAAAGACAGTTCGGGGGACTTCCACAATTGGCTCTGGGAACCTCGTATTGCCCGTGTTGGTGTATGATACTATGCCGTTGTAATACCTCACTGCATTGCCTACTTTTTTACTATAAATGTTTTACAAACACATGTTAGTGTAACAGGTAGCTTCAGATCAAAAAGGTGGTGCTTTGTTTGGTCTCAGGGAACACATTTTCTCATTGCATAGAGCATTTCACTTTAAAGGGACACCCTCTGATTTGAAAAGTTAAGACTTATTAGCCTCCACTTCCACAGCTCAGTCTTATCTTTACCAGTCTGTTGATAAGCAGGCAGTCCGTGGTGCAGTTGTACGCCTCCTTGTACATCCGGAGCTCCTTAAAACAAAGGGCCTTCCTGTACAGAGCCCTTCGGCTTTCCTTACACACCGTCAGAGCTCGGTCGCAGTCCTTCACACCTTGCTCATATTTCCCCTGCAGGAAACGAGTAAAAGAACAGGTATAAAAGAGTCATAATCAGATCAATATGTATTTATTTTAAAGAGAAGCTTTTTGGTGAATGTTTGAGGGGTGGCGAGGACAGAAATACTTCCTTTGGTGGAATGTCTATAGTCTTTTATTATTTCGTCAAATCTGAAGTGTAAATGTACAGATAACTCTTCCTCGCCTGAACAAAAACAAAGGCAGTTTTTTTTTTTATGTTAAACATTATTTGTCGGTTGAAATATATCATAGATTTGGGGATTGTTATTCCCAATTCCAGGTCTGAATTGAAAATGTATTTTATTAATTGAATTGATTTTTTTTTTTTCAATTGATTCCAATGAGAACTGAGCACAGGCCGCCTCCAGAAAAGGCAGTTTTTGGGCGGCTCAACGAAAATATTTAAACTTTTCAGAGCAGCGCTGGTGACATCACTGTAGAAACTGGATAAAACTTGTTTTTGGACCCTGTCTGTCAGATGGAATCTATCACAACAAAGACCTAAAAGCTTATTCTCTGGAGCAGACCAGCCGGATGAACCCCCGATGTCGCTGCCGCTGAGTGTGAGACTCCTCCTCCCTCACTATATGGCTGTCAACAAACTCATCCATAAAGTGTGATGATAAGAATTTTCTGCTTGGTATATAGTGAACTAAATATTGTGAAAAGATATATAGTAACATGACAGATGACAAAATCCATGCTGAAAAAGGCGCTATGTGGACATGGACCCTAAGCATCGTCTGGTGTTGGTGGTGCTTCCCCCTGGATTGTATTCTAAGTAAATGAATTATTATTATAGCAGAATGTAACACACACACACCACCCGCCCCCCCCCCAAGTTTCTACCAAACTGAAACCCACTGGACCAGCTGTTTCTCACCTTGCTGTAGTAGGCAGCAGCCCGGTTCACATAAAGACTCTCCTGCAAAACCTCGGGGATCCGGATCTCCTCGGCTTCGGCGTAGCTCGAGACGTTCAAGGCTTCACTGAACTGTCTGACCGCCTGCTCCCAGGCCTCCTCTCTGAAGAAGGCGTTGCCCTCATCCAGCAGATTGCACACCAACTTGGTGAGGAAGTCCTAGAGGAGAGGAAAGACAGGGTTAACATGCTGGTGGTGATCATTCTAGAGTAGTCACAACACGTTCAACACCATGTTCTTTATTTAAATATCTGCCTTGTGCAACAGTTAAAAAACGTTGTTTAAGTATTGATTTTATATTCCAGGAATTGTTAAAGTCTACATTAAGTTATCACAATGACTTCCATAAAAAGTAACCGGTAACTATGTTGTCATGCTTACCAAGGCAGCAGAAATAATAAAGACTTGATCAAAACTGGAATATAGACAAACGCATTATTCAGCTTTCAGGAAGCAGAATGATTGTTAAAGGTTAAATAGGTGTTTGGGCAAATCCTCTAAAAGGAAGAAAAAAATGATCATGATAATTACAATTTAAAACGTGATCCATCCTTCCTATATCGTGACCCAATATTGTTCAATTGAAGCATTGAAGCATTATGGACAGCTCAGCATAACTGGAGAGTGAGTAGTCTGCAAGTATTTAGTCATTCACCAGGTCAGGAAAGGTCAGTGGATCTATGATTCATAGTCCTGAGGCCATTTACCAAATGTTATACCAATCCATCAAATCACTTTACAAGATATGTCACTTCAAGAACTTTATCATTTAGGATTCATCCTCTGGAGACAAAATGTAGCTAAGCTTATCTATTCAATAATTGTTGGGTGTGTTGGCAGGGGGCCTGATAACAGCTCCCAGTAACACTTTCAACATGAGAATTGAATGGGCAACGTATGTGAAAAAAGGTCCTTGATTTACATCCAGCCAGGAATGGAAGGAAAGACGGTAGGAAAAGATAGACCGAGGAATTCACAGGAGAAACAAAGAGACAAGTGGGAGTTGGGGTTGGGGTTGTGAGTTATGTCCAAGCGATTGTAGATCATAACATGCATAAATCCCACAATGCAAAAGGGAAGTGACATAGGAAGAAGACAAAACAATGTGTTTGTAGTAACAGCTGGTACCTGGTATCCATCCGGCTCTGGATAAGCTAGGGAAGACCTAGGAAACAAGTAATTAGTAGTTTAGAAAAGTCCTGACTGGCTTATTAACAAAGGTATGAGTCATCAGGGGCAAGTTAGGTTTCATTTTTGGTCACTGAAAACATCTTACTGAATGAAAGTCAGAGCTTTTGTGATATCCTCCTGGCGTTTCTGTCTGGCAGGGTCCATGCTTGTTCCCTGGAGAGAAGACGAACAGACCAAAAGCAGATAGTAACAAATCCTGACAGTGATAAGGCCAATACAAATAAACCTTTATTTCCTTGAAGAGCAAAAACACAACATCTACATGTCAAATGATCATTATAATGTTCATTCAGTATTTAAATCCAGAGGTGAGAGAAGTAATCGGATCTTGTACTTCACTAAAAGTACCAGAGTGTAGGAATACTCTGCTACAGTAAAAGTCCTGCATTCAAAATGTGAATCAAGTAAAAGTAGAAAAGTATTAGCATCAAAATATACTTACTGTACCAAAAGTATAAGTAGTCATTGTTTGATTTCAGAATAATATCTCTGATATGTTTTATAATTATTGATCATTAAGGTGTTCTCAGAGCTGGTAAAGGTGCAGCTAGTTTTAATGGCTTTGTATACTGCAGGGTAGCTGCTGAATTTACTCCAGGTGGAACTGAAGTCTGATCCAAATCTCCAAAATCAAGTACAAGTACAAGTCTCTCAAAAATTGCACTTAAGCACAGTGCTTAAGTAAAAGTACTCTCTTCACAACACTGTCCAAATCAAAGGAGAAACCCAGCATGCAAACCCCCTGAACCCGGCATGTCTCCCTGGCTATCACGGCCTGAGTGACTTCAGACACACCTACCTGATGAAGCGAGGAAGTTCATGGAACTGAAATAAAGTTTAAAAGCGTGCCATGTAATGTCCGAGAAGGGAGGAAGACGGAGAAACTTCTTGGTGATATATAACTCGAGTTAACGCTGCGAAACAGCCAGCCGAGGCTCGGTGTCTGCCTTCAGTTTCCAGTTAAGTTTCGATTTCCAACAACACCAACGTTATCACACCAACTACATACATTTACACTGGCCCTTTAAATGATTGTGAGCTTTTAGCCCCGAGTTTGGACTGACAGGCACCACTTCCTGCTCACACGTCATAAACCTGCCCCCCTGAGACCCTTTTTTTCCCCTGGAATATATCCTCAAACACAATTTACTTTAGTTTTCTCTTTGATTTAACATTGTGTATGGGTACGATAACAATGCATTTCTCAATAACGGTGAAAATACCCAAGATCTGCCTGACAGGTGTTACGTATTAAGGCAAAGAACACAAAGTCAACAGTCAAATTACAATAATTGTAAACATAAAGAGACGTTAAAAAGTCACATGAATAACTAGAATTAATTGTGGTAGAATAAACAGCTTAAAAATCAATTAAACAGAGTTATAACAAAAAGGAGAAAGGCCAAAGGAATGGGGAAAAAAGGTAAAATATTAAAATATTGATCAACAAAAAGGGGATGAATCATGACTTTGCTTTTTGACTGGTACTATTTGCCTGTAATGATGAGACTATAAATCATGCCAGATGTCATAAACTAGGATTCGTTGTTAGTTGGATGGTAGTTCATAGTTTTTCTGTAAGGTTGTTAATTGTCCAAAATATATGATATCTTGCTGGACCTGCAGTTGTCAACAACAGCCACTCCTGGAAGGTTCAGAAAAACTGTGTCGACAGACAGTCAGTATTTCCAGGATATTTTGTCCATACATTTCTGTAGCGATGTATGTGAGGATGACGAAGAAATCTCCGGAGACACCAGCTTGTATATAATAAGGTTTATTACAAACAGCATAGTATCATACACCAACAGGGGCAATACGAGATTCCCAGAGCCAATTGTGGAAGTCCCGAACTCTCTTTGTGCATGCAATTTATAGGTGAAAATGTGTGTGTGTGTGTGTGTGTGTCCAAAGTGTGTGTGCTGTGCTCACAGGAGGTGATCAATAACAATGTATGCCTCACTAAATGACATATATCCGTTCATAGGGCCCCCCGACGTATTCCAGATGTTGTTATACAACATCCGATTGCCCACCATATGGCCCCTGAACGACATCTTCTCTGCACTCTCTATGACCTCAACTAAATGTATATGAACAGATGTAATACACCACTTTAGGTTTCGGTATTTTTTCCCCACAAACATATCCTGAAATGAAGGTAACCGCTTCCCACACAGTTGTAGTCTCTGTTGGACTACAAGTCCCTTGCCTCCCAGCTCTATGGCCGTCAAGCGTTCTAGTGTCGTGTGCTGGAATCAGTTTTGAACGCTAGGAGCGAGCGGGAGCGTGTGACTGGACTGGATTCAATCAGCACAGCAGTGTTTTGGTAATATCTATGACATTTTTGAATGAGTACTGTTAATGCAATAGCGTTACTGTATTAATATTATTAAACCATGGACTGTTTGGTTGAGAATATCAGCTTTGAAGTTGCCAAAGTTCCAAATGTCCGACTCGAGAGGCCGAGCAAGACCACGCTCTGTCCCACGAACCAGTGCTAGCTAGCTGACTCAGTTTTCCGTTTTCTACTTGTGTTACCACTTCAATTTGTTTGTTAAGTTACTCAAAAGCTTGATATGTCACTGAAATGACAGTTGTCAACAGTAGCCACTGACCTTAAAGCGTTTTGTTGTGATGGCACAGCAGCAGCAGCAGCAGCAGCAGCAGCAGCACTCGGCTAATGCTAACCGCAGTCAGGGAAACACCTTCCCCAAAACAACAGTGATTTTGACAGAGGTGGAAGAAGCTCTCAGGTCTTTTACTTTAGTTAAAGTAACAATACTACAGTGTTGCTAGCACAAGTTATGATTTCAAAATATTACTGTAGTGAAAGTACCAAAGTATTAGCATCAAACTGTACTTAAAGTTCAAAGCCATATATATTATTATAAAAAGTGATGCATTCATCTCTCTATCACCTTGGTATTGCAGCTGCTTAGGGTGGGGTTTATTTATATTGCTTTATATGCTTCTTGATAGTATAATCTATGATAATATTAAAGTACATCATAGTTTATTAGTTGATTAGTTTATAATATTGCTCTTAATCTGCGAAGAACCTATGAAATAAAGCTGTCGTATGGATTCAAATGAAGTAAAAAGGTCAATATTTGCTCCAAAATTGAGTAAAGTAAAAGTAATGTTAATTGTATACAGGGAAAAAAAGACTTTTGCTCATTTTTACAGTTTGTTTTTCAGCATACAGAAATGAATATAAAAAAGCCATGAATAAAATGTGAACTGCTGTAATCTTTAAAATGTATATATTGCACCGAAAACCTCCGCTTTCAAGTTCATCCATACATTACTGTCTGTGTTGGGGCTTTATTGATGTAGGAGCCATGAAACGTACACTTTTGATGTATTTTGTTTTAATACAAATTAGGTTGGTACTATTTCATGTTCGGTTAATGGTTTGTATTATTATCGTTATTGTTGTTATTAGGCTATAAGATATTATTGTGTGTGTGTGATCGCAATGGGTTGGTTTGTTTGGGTCACATGGATAGGGGCGGCACTCATAGGAATTCATTATAATCACCTGTTCACCTGAGGCGTGTGTGTGTGTGTGTGTGGAAGACAGGGTGACGACAGGGTGTTTGTATTTTTTGTTGACCGCAAACTTCATGATTACTTGGATTATTATTATAATTTCTTGTCCTGAGTTGATCGTCTCCGTTATTTCATTAAATGACATTATTATTCACCTCGTTTTTGATCTCAACAAGTTATTTTTTGATAGCGTGTCACACAATTGCAACCAGGCCCGGCCTCAGCCTCTCAGCAACGTATTTGTTTTCTGAAGTCGCTATAATTGACTCGGATACTTGTGATCAGTGTTTATGGTGCTACCTTGTCACTTTCACTGGACAGCAGTATTATAACGAAGCAGAATAAAAACTAATCTGTCGGTCTCCAGGTGTCCCGATGGCGACAGACATTGTTGCACAGTTGGCCGAATCTCTGGCTAAAACTGGAGTAGAGGATGGAGAGTTGAGCTATAAAGGCCAGGGAAGAAAGCTGGATGATGCCCAATCAGGTGAGAGTCAGACTCTACTGTCGTACTGTTATTAATTATAACACTCCATCCCCCGTTCCCAACCCCTTACACTTAACCTTGTTCCCCTGACCAGTGGAGGAGATCGTTAAGGAGATCCAGGACTTTGAGGACCTACAGGCCCTGAGGTTGGAGGGAAACACTATCGGTGTGGCAGCAGCACAGGCCATCGCCAAGGCCCTCGAGACTAAGAGCAAGTTCAAGGTCTGGAGGGTTTATTCTCGATCATTCTCAATTTGATCATCACATTTTCTGACACTGTATCCTGGAACGTTTACCACAATAAATGGCATCTTGTCTATAAAACATCAGAAAAAAGTCATAATGTACTTGAGCCCAAGGTTATGTCAACATATTGCTTATTTGTTTTATGTCCAAACCAAAATCAAAAGTCTATGGATATTGAGTGTAACATCAGAAACATCTGTTTGGCATTGTTCCTTTAAAACTCCTAAAATATTAGCAAGTACATTTTCTCTCTAACAGTGAATAAGTAATTGTTTTATCTTTATCATTAAGACATAATTGTGATCTGATGCACCTCACTGGAAGAATTGATTATTTTGCATCATTATTTTCATGATCATTAAAAACACATGTTTGACTTTAACAAATCCATTTTGTCATTTTGATTATATTTCTAATAATTGTGCAGCCCTACTCAAACTGTTTATCTTTGATTGTCTCTTTCAGCGCTGCTATTGGAGCGACATGTTCACAGGTCGCCTGCGCTCTGAGATCCCACCTGCCTTGGTAATGCTCTTTTTTCAATTTAAATCAGAGCAGGATTAAGCTTCCTGTCAGAACTTGTTTTGATATCACAACCTTTCCATGTCTGACTCTACTCCTGGACTATTACAAAGCTGTAACTATGTTGGCTGTGTTTTGTTATACCTATTTATTCGGCCATCTCGTGGCGTGACGTGTTGCAGAATTCTCTGGGTGACGCTCTGATGCTGGCGAATGCCCGGCTGACAGTTTTAGACCTCAGTGACAACGCCTTCGGTCCTGACGGCGTGAAGGGCATCGAGCGGCTGCTGATGAGCACCGCCTGCTACACACTGCAGGAGCTGCGGCTCAACAACTGCGGCATGGGCATCGGAGGGGGGAAGGTACGTCATGAGAACGTCTACATCTACATTTGGAGTTACCATCTTGCTTGATAACGTACACTAATATTATCAGTCACCTTTTGAAAGGTACACCTGTACAGTTAATGCAATAACCATACTCCTTGTTATGTTATGTTTTGCCTCTCTTGCATTACTGCTGGGTATCTTGACAGAGAGGGAGATGGTTTCTGATTTATTGGCAGCAGCCTGAATGAAAAGAGAATTTTCCAAAGCAAAAATGGTCATATGTGTGTCTCCTCAGATCTTGGCTGCAGCGTTGATCCAGTGCCATAAGAAATCCAGTGCAGCGGGCACCCCCCTCGGCCTGAAGGTGTTCATCGCAGGGAGGAACCGCCTGGAGAACGATGGAGCCACCGCTCTCGCTCAAGCCTTCAAGGTACAGAACTTACTTCTATCGCACCATAGCTGCTGTGCGGTTCTGTTATTATAGACATACTGCTAAAGATCTCTGAGAAGGTAGAGTAATCATTCTGTGTTCCCAGCTGATGGGCAGCCTGGAGGAGATCAACGTGCCGCAGAACGGTATCAACCACCCGGGAGTGACGGCACTGGCCGGAGCCGTGCAGAACAACCCCAACCTACGCGTCCTCAACCTCAACGACAACACCTTCACTGAGAAGGGAGCCATCGCCATGGCGCAGGTACATTGGTGTCATTGCTGTAGGTAGCTGAGGGACAGTTTCTGACAGAGAGATGCTCCTGGTCAAAAATGATTGTTGAGAAATGAATTTAGTTCTTTTATAATGTTTTTTTATGACAAGTTCAACTGATGCCCACGCATTCATTAAGGTTTCAACAGTGAAATACGTTTAAAAAACATTGTTTGTGTAAAACAGTAATCAGTAGAGCTTTAAAGGTGATAAACAAGGAATTACATTTGTTATTTGAAAATGATTCAGTTCTTCTGCTATTAATCATGATTATTTTCTGGGTTTGAAAGCTGTAGTGAATAACCTCCATGTCCTTCACAGGCTCTGAAACATATCCGCAGCATCCAGGTAATAAACTTTGGAGACTGTCTGGTGCGGCCAGCAGGAGCCATCGCTATCGCAGAAACTGTATCAGAGGGACTACCAATACTAAAGGTGAGTGAGTGCTAGACTGTTACACTCTGCACCAGCATTTACTCAGAGTAGATTTTGGTTTTAACATAATTTATTCAATCTAAATGCCAAATACACAGACTACTGAGGATGTAAGGGACCATCCCTAGATAAAATGCAAAGCTTTTAGTGAGTCCAACCTCTCCTTAATGCTGGGCTTCTACTATGTAAATTATATTCTGAAAAGTCTTTATTTTCTAAGCCTTTGATTGAATTGTATCTCACCTTCTGAGTAAATCATCTGTTGCGTTCAACAGGAACTCAATCTATCGTTTGGGGAGATCACAGAGGAAGCCGCTCTGGCTGTGGCCCACGCCGTAAAGAACAGGGATCAGCTGGAGAAACTGGACCTAAACGGTGAAAAGATGCTAATAACTCTGCTCTTAACAAATCTACAGTTTTAGTTATTGCTCAGTATCTGTTATCTTATCGAATAGTTTTATAAATTTGTAAAGACAAAAAATAACTTGTTTTCCAGGTAATTGTCTCGGAGAGGACGGCTGCAAAGTTCTGAAAGACGCCATGGAGAGCATGAACATCGGCGATATCCTCGGATCGCTCAGGTAATAAACCTTCTTGCACGCTGTAGATACAGTTATTACAGTCGGACAGTATTTGATTTGAGAACATTCGAAAGGATGCATTTCACCCATAACGAGCGTTTTTAAAAATTTGCCTCAGTGACGATGATGGTGAGCCGGAGGATGATGACGAAGAAGATGAAGATGAGGAAGAAGACGAAGATGACGAGGATGTGGATGAGGAGGAAGAGGAAGAGGAAGAAGAGGAGGACGAGGAAAGCAATGGCTTCAAGGTAACATCAGTTCAGACAAAACAAATAAATCCATCACCTGTACAGAAGTTAAGTAAATATTACATTTCCATCTGACCAACAACACGTTCGATGCTGCATTGAATAACTAGAAATAATGAAATACAAATGAATATTTTACAGATGAATCCACAGGGTTTTTGCCACTAGGGGGTGCTTTTGCTGAACTTTGATCAACTCTTAAACAATATTTATTTTCAAGTTTTTGATAAGCTTTAGGACCAAAAAAATGGAAAACAGTCACAACTGAATTTGAAATGAGTTGATCATTTTGTACCTTCACTTTCCCATTTGTTAGGAGCACTTTTCTTAGTTGAACATCCAATTTAAAGGGCCACACTAGCTGTTGTTTTGTGTACGATTGATGCTGTGGTTTGGTTGACTTCCTCTTCTCCCCCCCCTCCCTCTCAGTTGTCCACCCCTGCCTCAGCTCCCCGGCCTCCTGATGTCTCCTCCTTCCTCAGCTTCCCGTCTCCAGACAAACTGCTGAAACTGGGAGCAAAGAGAGCGCTGCTGATCGAGCAGCAGGTAAACACAGAATCCACCAATACCTGCACACCAGTTCACACTTTGATCCGTTAATGAAACATACTGAAGGCTAAATGAAGTGTTGTATTCAGAGTCACCAAATAACCTGTGTTTCCGTGATGCAAACAAACAAATGAGGAGCTCTATTATGTCTGTACAACACGGTGGCCATCAGTGAGTGTTTCTTTCTCTCTGCGTGTAGGTGGATGTGTCCGATGCTTCAAAAACAGCTGAAGCCTTCCTGAAGATTGCGTCTGTGTACAAGGAGGAGAATAATGACGTTAAGAATGCCGTGTTGGACAGCATCGGTGAGACTCTTTGTCTGCTTCACTTGATTTGTCTGTTTCTTTAAATCAAGTTTAAATATGATTTTTTAAAATGTGTTTACAGTCTTTGCTGACAACACACACCTTTGCTGTTATTGTCTTTAAGTGGACATTGGTGCAGTATAAAGATGTGTTGTGTTTCCTCACAGATGCCCTGTTGAAGAAAGCTTTTGCCGCGCCGTCCTTCCAAGGCTACAGCTTTGTATCGTCTCTGTTAGTGCTGCTCGGACTTCTCAAGGTATGCTTAGTCTGCATTTATTCAGCAGAATGTGTCGAGGCATGGAGAGATATGTCTCTACTCTTTTTACCCTATACTAATATTTCACTTTATATTCATTAACTTGGTGTTTCCATACATTTGAATGACATTTTCTCACAATAAAAGCACTTTTAAAAAAATGTATTACGTGAATTAAAGGGAATAAAAGGGGGGAGAATTATACATTATTAAAGATAAATAATTGTATAAATAAAGATAAGCACATACTTTTGCACATAGTCAAAAACCTTGATCTTAAAAAAAGGAGAAACAAACTCAATGTACTTTGTTATTAAAAAAAAAAAAAATGTTGAATTAAAGGAAAAATAGAGGAAGGGGCAATGAATGAATGAATTAATACAATTATAATATAAATAAAGATGGGTTTTGAAACATACATTTGTACACAAACCATCAATAATATTATTATTTTTTAACTAGTTGAAATTATTCAACTAAAAAGTTGAAATTAAATTAAAATTCATATACATAATAATCATTGACTTGTTGTTTGACCCTCGTCTCTCATCTGTCCCGTGGTCCCGCTCAGAGTGAGGACAAGGTGAAGCCGGTGCTCGTGGTTCCCGGTCACCTCCACGCCTTAGAGCACGTGGTTCGGCAGGACTACTTCCCCAAGGAGAACGTGGCGGTGCTGGAGGCCTTCTTGTCCCGGTAAGGGCGTGACAGAATGAGCCAATCAGCAGGCAGCTCCCAGGTACAAAATACCCCGTCTACTGTCCGAAAAAGAAGCACGTGATGAATGTTTTTGCACTTGGGGTCCACAGTGCGGTGGTGGGCATCCTCTGGTGATTGTTCATTATTGTGTCTCAATGGGTTCATATTTTCACTTTCAATGGAGTAACACAACTTTAATAAAGATAAAACGTCGATGACATCTTTTGAGTTAGAATCGTTCGGGTTTTCAGCCTCAATACTCCTTAAAGTTGCACAGCTATGGGAGCTAGCGGTCACAACATTATGAACACATAATGACATCAGTATGTAACACTCAATTCTATTGGCTATCGCTCAAACACATTGATAGGCTAATGGGCGGGACATCTCTAAGCTGTTGACCAATCACAACAGAGCCAGCGAGCTAACCAATCAGAGCAGACTGGGCTCTGGTTTCAGACAGAGGGTGAAAAGAGGTGCTGCAGCACAGGCAGGATGAGAAACATAAAGAGCTTGTTGAACTTTAAAGCATGGAGACATGTCCCAGGAGAGGAACAAAATATATGTCCTCTTTAATAATAAGATGATGTGGTTTTATAATACGTGTTCTCATTCACAGAAACAACAATGCTCTGGAGTCCTGTGGAAATGCCAGAGACGACCTCCAATCAACACTGCAGAGAGTCAGGTCTGAGGGCTGAGGACACACACACACACACTCACACACACACACACACACACACACACACTGAACTTTGACTGATCAATGTTGGACCTTTGGAAACCAGCACACATACATATAGGTGATCGAATTTGAAGCAGAGCAGACTCCACTCAGACACTTCGCTGTGTCACAAACTAACCTCTCTCTGGACTCTGGACTGGACCTGAATGTGTTTTTGAAGAAGACGGATGCTCTTACGGTGTGGAATAACCTAAGTGCTTTGTGTACAATCATACAACCACAGGACGGCACTGACAGCCTGGTCACCGTGCTCTTTTTGTATTTTGCTCAAAGTCTGAGCACAGATTACACGTTTGGTGAAAACTCAAAACCCATTCTGTACATTTTCTATTTCACACACACCTTTTATTACTCTGTTGTTTTATACTAAATATTAAACGTTTACTGAATTTGAGAAATATGTTCAAACAATGGCGTTATTAAAATATGTATTGAGTGATACATATCGAAATAGGACTGTAAAATACAATAGAATTATTAAAGGGATGAAATGTGCTTAAATGTGCACAGTATTTGGATTTGTGTGCATAAATAAAGCTGCTTTAAGTGTTCAATGTCTGTCATCGTCTTTTAATATCCCCATCTTATATTTCATTATTACAGCAACTATCTTTGTGTTTGCGCCCGTGGACAAAAGCCTTTTTTTCCGTGAACGCCACCACCTTGTGTTGTAAAGATACCGATATGACTAGTGCTATCAACATCATTTTCCAATAAGATAAAGAAATAAGGTGCTTTTTCATAAACAGTACGACTAATATCAATTATCTGGTTTGTTTGTTTGTTTGTTTGTTTGTTTGTTTGAAAATGCTCCTAACGTTAGCTTTGATAAGCTAATGTTAGCGTTGGCTAGCTTTGTTTTACACCAACATAAATATATGTCCATCTAAAACTTGTCTTGGCTCAATCAGTGTTTTGAATCCTTGTGTTATTTATATCTTATCAATATCTTGCCCAGTTCACAAGTAAATGAAAACTAAGCAGCACAACATTTGTAATATAATCAGTGGACCTATGGATGACATTATGGAAAATAGGCTTTCTTCACATTTTATTCCTATTCTGTATTGTTTTGAGGTAGTGGGGGTGTGGGGGGGGGGGGGGGGGGGGAAGTGCAGAGAGAAGCCAGTGTATGTCTTATATCAACCAACTCTCAACCTGAGCAACAAACGTAGGGTCTGCCTGTGTTTTAGCTTGTTAACGGCACAGAAAATGTGAAGCTTAGGTGTTAATTTGCAGTGAGGGGGCTCAGGGATCAGGGGTCATCTTTAAAGAATTTACCAAAGCCTTGTTTGTTAGCCTGCTGGACCACAGACAGTAAGCTCTGGACACACTCAAAGCGAGATTCAGCGGCACATAACTGAAGCATAAACTAGCAGATTAACATTTAAACCGCCTTTCATTCACAGCCTGTGAAAGGAGGACATACAGCTTGAAGGTAAGACAGTGTTTTTCTTCTTACTTCGTTTTTGAGGTTAAACCATGGATTTCTTGGAATTATTCTTCACTTTGCCTGATTTATAGTTCAAATTTCAGATCTTGACAAGTATAAACAGATTTTCACAACCAACAATTGTGTTTTTGTTCATTTGTTTTGAGTATTTAAGACGGATATTGTCAATGTTACTCATTTGAAAACGGCAAATAAGTAGTAGTTTATCACAAGTAGTGTGCTGTCATTAATTTGTTTAACCATACTTCTGTGATAATTCATCAGGATATGTTCCTTTGATTTTAAAATACCAGTGTGTGTGAGAAACCCCCTCTTGAGGGAATGTTGAGATTTGGGCTTTTGCAGACCGTTGACATGCACAAAAACCCATATGAGCCTTTGTGCCTGCTAACACTGAATGGTGAATTTGTTTTGAAAGCAGCTTTGACTTTTAATTCATATTTCTAACATGTTTTTTCTGCCACAGATGCTTTTCTTCTCTGCTGCTTCCGTCCTGCTGGTTTTGGCACTTATTTCACATGTCGGAGCAGAAAAATGTCCGGAAAAGTGCAGCTGTGACGGCAGAAAACTCACGGTCTCCTGCATCGGCAAGAACCTAACAGAGATTCCCGAGACCATAGATGAGGTGAGTTATTCAAATGTAGAGTGTAGTGGCTTCCTTTAACCTCACACAAGACTGATGAAAAAGGTAAATGTCCTTTGGCCTTTTCAAGACCTCCTGTATTCATATTGTTGTACAGCTACGAGAGCAAAAGAGATCTCAGATGCGTCCTGTGTTCTGTTTCATCGCTCTGACAGATCACACTGAAACTCGACCTGAGGAACAACAACCTGGAGGTGCTGCCCAAGGGGGCGTTCACCCTCACCCCTTACCTCACCCACCTCACCCTGCAGCGCTGCAACATCTTTAGGGTGAAGGAGGGCGCCTTCAGGAAGCTGGGCCGCCTGGTGTCTCTCAACCTGGCCTACAACAAGATTGACGTCCTTTATCAGGTGAGAAAAAGGGCAGAACTCTACGGAGGATCGTTAGAGCTAGGTAAGAGGGGGAATAACACTACAAAACAACGTTATTTTTGGGTGATATGAGGGTAGCCAATTTCCCCTTCCCCTCATTTTTCCACCTCCTTCATCTGACCTGATCCTCTTCCGCTTGCAGGAGTCCTTCGACGGCCTCTCCGCACTGAAGGAGCTGCAGCTGGACCATAACCGTGTGGAGGAGATCGGCCCGGAGCCTTCACTCAGCTCGGCTTCCTCAACATGCTCGCACTCACACACAACCAGCTGGTCTACATCCCCAACATGGCCTTCCAGGTACTCAGAGTTATGGGATTATAGACCCTTTATTATAACACACTGTTACAGGAATCAGTTTTTACAACCTCTGTAGTCCAGGGAAGCTTAAAAAAATACAATTCCCACAGCGCCAGCCCCTTACCAGACTCAAATATGGGCAACTTTTGTTCAGAGACACAGTTCTTAATGGATCAAACAGGAGGACAGATAATCTAAGTTTGCTTATCGCTTTACTAGAGATTTGCCTCGTTCTGATTTGTTTTGACTCGTCTTGGCCTCGTTTCTTTTTTTTATGGTTGTAGAAACTATTTTATTTCATTTTAATTAACCACACAAGCCATTTATCAAGCCAGCCTCTCAAGCCACACAAGTCATCACAAATAAAGCAATACCTTGAAAGATAACGCGTTGGAATTGTCATCTTCAAAGCTGTATAAAGTAACAACAGCTGTGACACACATGTTGTCCACACGCTCCACAAGTTATAATTATGTTTGTCTGTATGATCACATGACACTCTGACTCCTCTTCCAGGGCCTGCAAAACATAAAGTGGCTTCGTCTCAGCCGCAACTCCCTGAACAACTTGGCCCCCGAGGCGTTCACTGGCCTGTTCACCCTGAACCGCCT
This sequence comes from Eleginops maclovinus, assembly GCF_036324505.1. NCBI lineage: Eukaryota > Metazoa > Chordata > Actinopteri > Perciformes > Eleginopidae > Eleginops > Eleginops maclovinus. The sequence continues at coordinate 20,572,750 of NC_086364.1, read as the reverse complement.
CAGCCTGGACCACAACGAGCTGCAGTTCTTCCCCACACAGACCATGAGCAGGTGGGACCATCTGCAGGATTATGATGGGCAATATGCGAGAAGTATTTTATTATTATAATGGTGCTAATGACTTCTCAGCAGTGGCACTACCAAAAATACAGCATAGCTATAGGTAAGAAAACCAAGCCTTAAATACTCTAAAGAGTTACATACATTCATGGTCCCCAGAGGATGAGCCCTCCTGATTCCAGTGCCAGCATTTCATTTGTATTTTTCATTTTTAGGGACATGCTTTGACAAATATTACCATGCTATTCCACATATCCACATATTTATATATACACAGTATTTATTATACTGTACGCTATTTATTTCACACTCTGCTTTATGTTATTCTGTCTTATGTGTAAATATTAGTTCTTATTCCTGCACCATCATGTCTATTGCAGTATCTTCCTTTTAACGTTAAGTATATCTCATGTTGCAGTGTCTGAGAAGCTTAAGACTTAAGACTTGAATTGCCAACAACCGCTCTGTAGCTATTGTGCACATGACAAATAAAGCCTCTGAATCCAATTTGGTTCATTAATAATGTGATTTAGGCCTGCACACAGCACTAATTAAATTACCCCTAATTAATTGAGACTGTTCAGCAGGGCTCAACCAACCTTTAAGTAGTTAGAAAAACACACAATATAATATGTTCTGTTATTTAATGCTTGAACAGTGCAGCAGGGACAGTAACAGAGGTAGGTATGAACTTGCTATAATGAAACTAACCACAGTAAATTCTCTTCTCCTCTTTCAGACTCCCTGAGGTCACGCGTCTGGACATGAGCCATAACCCCATGACCTACCTGGGTGAAGAGTCCGTCTCCATGTTGAAGCTCACGCACCTGTACCTGGACCACATGTCCATCCAGGACCTGTCAGATCAGGCTCTGTTCGGAGCCCCCCTCCTGTCTCACCTGGACCTGAGCCACAACCAGCTGCGTTACCTGGAGCCCCTCAAGGGCCCCAAAGAGCTGAGCAGCCTCAACCTGACAGGTACAAATCTGATCCTGCTGTTTTAATTCACACAGACCAGATTAGTGGAGCATGGTTATTATTTTTTCATGTATCTTTTAACCATTGTCATCATTCATTTTCCACATTGAAAGACGTTATTTTTAATTTAACAACAGCAACTTAAAAACAACACCAAAATAACATTAAAAAATGCCCCAAAAAAGAACATAATGTTAATGAAAAACATTCACATAATATGAATGTGATTATAACAATAAAGGTTATTGTATAATACAGATGATAATAATAAATACAGATCATTATTAATATAATAACAATGAATATAATAATAATACATAATTAAATCAACTAATTATATGACTAAATAATATTATAATAGCAGGAAACCGATGGATTGTCCACTCCAGGTAGGGAATGAAGCCTTACCCCAAGTGAAGGAGTTCAAGTATCTCGGGGTCTTGTTCTCGAGTGAGGGAACAATGGAGCGTGAGATGGGCCGGAGAATCGGAGCAGCGGGAGCGGTACTGCAGTCGCTTTACCGCACCGTTGTGACGAAAAGAGAGCTGAGCCAGAAGGCAAAGCTCTCTGTCTACCGGGCCATCTTCGTTCCTACCCTCACCTATGGTCATGAAGGATGGGTCATGACCGAAAGAACGAGATCGCGGATACAAGCGGCCGAAATGGGATTTCTCCGCAGGGTGGCTGGCATCTCCCTTAGGGATAAGGTGAGAAGTTCAGTCATCAGGGAGGGACTCGGAGTAGAACCGCTGCTCCTTCGCGTTGAAAGGAGCCAGTTGAGGTGGTTCGGGCACCTTGTGAGGATGCCACCTGGGCGCCTCCCTAGGGAGGTGTTCCAGGCACGTCCAGCTGGGAAGAGACCGAGGGGTAGACCTAGGACCAGGTGGAGGGATTATATCTCTTCACTGGCCTGGGAGCGCCTTGGAATCCCCCAGTCAGAGCTGGTTGATGTGGCCAGGGAAAGGAAAGTTTGGGGCTCTCTGCTGGAGCTGTTACCTCCGCGACCCTGACGGAAAAGCGGGAGAGATGGATGGATGGATGGATGGACTAAATAATATTATAATATATGTAAATAAAAAGGTTAATATTTCTTGCCGTTCATTGCTTCAAACATATCCTAATTTTCCATAAAGAAGTATAGTTGCATACCCCATGATAATTCCTCATTCTCATTCCTAATTGCATACATATTCTTTACTTTCATATCTTTAAACACTTGTTTTTATTATTATTGTTGTGTGACCTCTTGCCTTTCCATCTTCTGCTTCACTCGTGTTGCTGCTATAACACTTGAATTCCTCTACAGTGATCAATAACCTTTCGTTCTTATCTCCCTTACTTATTCTTCTCAAAGGCAACCCCCTGTACTGTAACTGCTTCATGCGGCCCCTGAGGGAGTGGGCGAGGGTCCGTAATGTGAAGCTGCTGGGGGCCTGTGTGGGACCCCCCCACCTCTCAGAGGAGCCTCTGCAGAGTGTGGCTCCTCTGGATCTGCGCTGCCGCAGTAGAGGGGAGGTACTGAAGGAGGAGTTTGAGAAAGATGATGAGAGCACCCCCCCCACGGAAAAGCCGAAACCGAAAGGGAAGTGTCCGGAGAACTGCGACTGTGATGTGAGTGAACACAACATTGGTCTACATAATGTTCTTGAGTTGTGCTAAATGCAAACGACGGTGTTTGTAGAAATGAAACCGGATAACTATTCACAAAATGTGTATTTCTTTCAGACCTTTTTAGCGTCTTTGAGCTCATTGTTGTGGTTTTCCAACCCACAGAAAATTAAAACCAAGGATTGCAATTCTTGGGAACAGTTTTAGCTTCTTTTAGCTTGTTGTTTTGGTGTTCCTGCCCAGAGATAATACACACCCGTACTCCAGTTCTTTCAGATATTTTTAGCGTCTTTTAGCTCAATGTTTTGGTTGCACAGCCCCGAGCATAGCTTTTTCGTAACATCATTATATGCTGCAGCAGGCAGGTATTGTTGGCTTAAAGATGCTCAAAAAATTAGGTTAACACTTGTTGCCTAAGCACCAATCTACACACAGACACATTTTGGGACTAGATATTGAACATATTGGTATATTTACAAATTAAGTAAAGCATCTGAATTATTTTCACACTACTGTTTCAAAATCCACTAAGACATAGTGTTTAAAATACTCTGATTTGAACCCTACCCAGATTGAAGCTCAACACGCCACCTGTGAGGGTCGGGGTCACACCAAAGTCCCGCGAGGTTTCCCCGCCAAGACACAGCTGCTGGACTTCCGCAGCAACCACTTCCACTACCTCCCCGCCAACAGCTTCCCCGGCACCAGCCAGGTGGTTTCTCTCCACCTGGATTTCTGCAAAATCCACGAAATTGAGGGCGGTGCCTTTCGGGGAATGAAGAGCCTGTTTTATTTATATCTTTCTGATAATGACATCATGTCTTTGGACCCCGGGGCATTTTCTGGAGCCCCAAAGCTCAACTACCTTCACCTTGAAGGGAACAGGCTGCTACAGTTTCCAGGATCAGGTGAGTGGTTTGAGGAATTAACATGGTAAAGATGCTCATAATAAGCACAGGAAAGTAAAAAAAAAGGTCTCTTTGTGTCCCTCCTGTAGCTCTGGCTCTCTTACCAAGCCTGTTCGTGTTACACCTGGAGCGAAATGCCATCTCCAAACTAGATACGGCTGGTTTGCTGTCCTCAAAAACTCCTAAACTCAAAGAACTTTACTTGACCAACAACACCATAACTTCAATTGCAAAGGGTGCTCTGGATTCTTCTTTCCTCGGTACACTTCATCTGGATTCAAACCAGCTGACTGAGATGCCTACCCAAGCTCTGTCCCGCACCCCGAACCTGGAGGAGCTCAACCTGTCCCGGAACTCAATCCGCTACGTGGGACCAAACGCTTTCCAGCCCATATCTCAAAGTCTGAGGAGGCTCTACATGGATCATATGGGCATGGCGAAGGTACAAATACCTTAAACATTTATTTTAAACAAATAAATGATGTGTTGTATTCTGCAGGAGAGCTAGTCCGCTGTAAGGAGCCGAGGAGGTGAGGGTACATAGACTTACATCATGATGCGTTCAAGCTCTACCAAAGTGGCCTTTGCATCATTAACATTTTTAATCCATCATCATATTTGTACCTGTAGAAATGCGTAGGTGTTCATTGTGTAATTTCTCAATTTGTTGAAAGGGCTCTTATGGCATCGAAGGATTGATTCAATTAACATTTTACTGAGTGCGCGCAATGCTGTGTACATGAGACGATTGAACATAGATTTGATTTGAATAATTGTACCTTTGCAGATGTCCCTGGACGCTCTGGCAGGACTCGGTCCGGAGCTGAAGGCTCTGACTGTGAGAGGGAACCAGCTGCAGGAGCTTCCAGACCTGAGCCCCCTCACCGGCCTGGAGGTGGTCGACCTGCAGGAAAACCGCCTGCTGTGCGACTGTGCTCTGCTGTCACTACGCAGGTCAGTTTACCTGGAATAAGAGGAGAATTAAGTTTTCCAGATATGTTGCAGGAATGCGTCCTAAAACATGGAAATTAGTTAGTATTTTCTAGTTAATTAATGACAACCATTTTTTGTCTGTTTCTCTCTCCCAGGTGGATGGAAAATGTTACATTTGAGATAATCGCAACCTGTGGGCAGCCTCCTGAGATCAAAGGTCAGAAAGTCCAGGATGTCCCTGTGTTCAAGTCCTGCCCAGAAAACCTATCTCCTCCAAATAAGAAGGTTGTTACGGCCCCCAGACCTCCAAAAGTCAAGAAACCCAAAGCCAGTGTCTCAAAGGCCTCTGAAGTCAAAGCCAGGCCTGCAAAACCAAAAGCTAAACTACCAAAACCCACCAAGAAGAAACCTCAGATGAAACCTTTGGCACCAAAAGTGGCAAAGAACAAGAACACAGTGACATAAGTGAAATAAAACCAATTAAATGTCTGAAAAGCATCTTTTTATTCAAGAGTTTAAGATCACACCTCACTCTGTTTGGGGGTACACACACTGTTTACTGTCTCAGCATGCTAAAACAGAATAGCAAAAAGTGATAAGGGGGCAAAATAAGAAACAGAGAACCAAACAGACCTGTTGCCTGTCTAATGCAGCAGAAGATTTCCATTAAAGGGATTTGATTAACGGATAGAAATCATAATCAAATGTAGAATATCCCATCTGAAAACACTACAATAAATAACAAATAGTATATAAATGTTTGGTAGGCCAGTTAAGGTGTTATCTGGTTATTTTGAGTTTAATGTTAAACCGAGAACAAGATACTCTACCAGCCAGATTAATATGATATTGATTTTGACGCATTAGATGATTGTATGTTGGATTTTGAAATGCCGATGCTACACTTATATCATGCATTGAGTGTGCGAATGATGGTGATGAGAGTGCCTCCTGTTCACTCAGCTGTAATGTCACCCACTTATGTTCTGAATATTAAGTCCTATGTTAAAATCTGACAAAGGGGAACTTTTGCTTAGTCTCAAAGAAGGTAAATATTTGTGGAAGTTTTAAAGGAGATTTATAATTGGCCCAGAATGTATTGAAGATGCAAGTTAGAGATTTAAGATAAAAATCACTCAATAACAATTCAAAACCATCAAGAATTGTTAAAACATGCCAAGCATACATTTGCAAGGAAACAAATGACTAAATAGGAAACCAAAAACAGTTTTAAAAATATCAATAGCATTTATTAAATGTGACTGTACGTTCAATTTGTCATGTGGTTCTATGGTGTAATGGTTAGCACTCTGGACTCTGAATCCAGCGATCCGAGTTCAAATCTCGGTAGAACCTAACTTTTTTATTTCTTTTTTTTTTCATTTCTTACGTGAAACTGTAAATTACAACATAAGATTAATCAAGTTATATACACTATGACTATATCGTGACAAACGCCTATAATCGGGATCAACAGTAAGTATTCTATGACGGAAGCGCTGTTTTTCTTCCGGGTTACGTTTACTTCAGGCCAAATTTCTCCTTTCAAGATGGCAGCAGCTATGGATGTTGATACGCCGACCGGCACAAACAGTGGGGCTAGCAAGAAGCGATTTGAAGTAAAAAAGGTAAATTGACACGGTGTCTTGATGTTCAAAAAGTTTATTATCTCTCAGAAACCACAAATGACCGCTAATTGAGCTAACTGCTACCAGCCTAAGTTACCGTTAAGGCAGTTAGCCTGCCAGTTAGCTAGCTAGCTTTTAGCCTGCCACAAACAGGGCATGAATGTGCACTTATGTTATTCCTAGCCAAACATATATCCTTAGGACTTATAGTGACGTGCAAAGGAATCACCAATCTTAATCACGGTTTGATAAACTGAAAAGCCTTCCTAAGGTTAACTTTAAATCTTAACCTATGTAACGGTAAATAACAAAGCTCTTAACTGCGAGCTAAATTAGCCTAGCTTAGCTAAGCCGCCCTCCGGAGATTAATAGCCTCTAGAAATATTCAAAACATTAACTCACAACTTTATAAGTAAGTTTATATTATGGTTTGAATATAAAACCTGGAAATATGATCCAGCATTTAAGGGCTGTGCTTACTTTGTGATAAACTAACCGCGTACTGCGTTTTATGAAACCCTGACATCAATTAACTTAGCAACGGTTAATTAACAGCAGGTTAAGGTTATGACGCAATGACAGTTAAGAGTCGTATTACAGTGACAGTAATGTAAACAGTTATCAGTATTGGGGTTTCTCAGATGCAAGCTTTGCAACTATTGAGGTTATTCTCAGTGAGAAAGAAGAAGTGAGGTCATTCTTTGCCTTTCCCATTTGTAAGTAAATGGACATCTGGCTGAAGTTCATTCCAGTTATACAAAATATGAAGCCACTTTGTGTGTCCCACCTTTTAACAGTACCCCAATCATAACGTGGGTTATGGCATTTCTTATGTACTGTAAAACTGTCTTTACGTCTCTACATCTGTCAGTGAATGTAATGCATCTTCTTCTGTTTATTGTATTTTTTTGATATTTCCCTCCAGTGGAATGCTGTGGCGCTGTGGGCCTGGGACATTGTGGTGGATAACTGTGCCATCTGTAGGAACCACATCATGGACCTCTGTAAGTTCACTTTCCCCTTCGATGCACATTGGACTGTGAATAAGTAATGACAGAAGCAGCAGCTGTGAAGGGAACGTTATAACTTAAATATTAGGCTCTAAATGACAGTCACTAAACATGTCAGTCTGTCTTTCGTGAATTGTATTAACAGAACAGATTTCTCTCTCCCTCTTCAGGTATAGAGTGCCAGGCCAACCAAGCTTCAGCAACTTCTGAGGAGTGCACTGTAGCCTGGGGTGTCTGCAATGTGAGTTTCTATACTCAAATTCAAACACAAGCTGTACAAACAATCTGTATTTGTGAAGGAAACATTTTAGGTCTCAATGTTATGTCACACTTCTATAGGTGTTTCCTATATTTACTAACATAACCAAGGCAAACAAGTTTTAGTTTAATAGAGTAGATCATTGCCAACAAATGATTCATTATAAGCTTAATTAATTGAGGACTTAAGCTATAATGTTGTCATTGTAGCGCTGGTCCCACGTGTTTCTCCTAAGCTGCACAGTGCGTGTGTTCATGTGTTTTATCGTTTTTTTCCACAGCATGCTTTCCATTTCCACTGTATTTCCCGCTGGCTGAAAACCAGACAGGTGTGTCCCCTGGACAACAGGGAGTGGGAGTTTCAGAAGTGAGTATTAGTACTTTTAGATTACTTTTAATTCTTTACCAGAGATGTATACGTTTGGGGAGATGTCTGTGGATTAGTTCATCTGCTCATTTGTTGCCTTTGATAGTGAAAAGTTGTAATTTATTTATTTAAATGAACACCTGTACTGACAGTTCCTCTCTCTCTGTCATTTCTCCACAGATACGGACACTAGCTGTATTATTGCTGACCTTTTCTTGGCTTCTAAAAGCATCACCCATACTGCATCCCTGGCTAATAAGCCTAGTTGTTATTTTACGCCCATGTCTTTGTTTTGGTATGTTGTAAGTTCATAAATAAACATAAATGTTGTCACAGAGAAAGGGTTGTTTTTACTGCTGCAGATTCAGTGTGCTGGATGGAGAAACAGGAAGTCCAGCTGCTGAAAATAACAGATCTTCAGATGTTGGTTGTTGGTTTAATTACATTTTGTTGGACTAAGAGATCAGCTCTGAAGCAGTGATGCAGGACTCCGTGTGTCATACAGCAGTAATCCTCTGAAATAGATCCCTTATTAACCCCGTTTCCCTCTGCCTGGTTTACGCTGCAGCACCTGTAGGGACTCGCATATATTTAAGTTTCTGTTCTGGAAAAGATATTGAAACGCATCTTGACTTTTATGGATTTTTCATGAATGGAATTGAAATGTTATTGATTTAAAACAGAGAAAAATGGGAACAACAATTGGACGTTAGTCTATAACGGTAATAATACCCATCATTTCCTGTAGTAATATCTTTGAGCTGCTTGTTTTTGACCCAGAATAATCAAACTACATTAAATCCCTTTTTGTCCTTTTTATTGATAAATAATATCTATCAATCCAAACGGTTTACTTTATTCAGCTTTAAAGTCTTTCCTACTTTGAATAATTTCAACTTTTGTGAACCAACATTTTAGTTAGACCTTTTCACTTCTCCCAAAAATGTTCAAAATGCAGCTTTTTTTGTTCAGGTAAAGCAGTCTCATTCATCAGGATGTGAGCATGAGGTTTAATTTATTTACGCTTAGCAAAATAGAGAATGGATTCCACAAATGAATCCAAACACGCTGCTGTCATCGTGTTGCTTGTAAAACTCACAGTAAAAACCTAAACTCATCACAGGTTGATTGAAAGTCCTTCTGGATGCTAAAAAAAGACTGCGTGAGATTCTGTAAAATCAGTTTAAATAAAACAAACATAAAAATGGAACTAGAACAGAAAATCAAGTCTGTTTGCAGCAACAAAGGTTTTATTGTGAATCATTTCTTTCAACAGGGTCGGACATCATCAACAGTGATTTCTCTTTTTATGCATTAACTTAACATCTGATAGGAAAAACAATCCCAACCATTGTCTGTGAATACGGCTCTGTTTGGAGAAAGGAAAAACAAACAGGAAGCTAAACAATCACCACGAGTTAAATGGCTGTAAAAATATCTGTGAGTTAGCATCTTAATGCGGGGGTCCCCAGTTTACCATTTCGGGATGCAGGTTAGAGAAGAGACCTCTGGAGAGGCTGTCAGTCAGTTAGGAGGATGCTAAGTGTAACAGGCTCATTAAGATCATTTGAAAAGTTGCCCCCCTTTCTCTATGCAATTAACCCGCCCCCCCCCCGCTGCCCTGTTTGATCTGCACAGTGGAATAATTGTTGAAAAGCGTTGTGGTTCTCTGGATTGTTTCACCACGGATCCTCTCTCCAGTCTTTGGTTCTCGTCCTCGTCTACGGCTGTGGTGCGGCTCCGAACTTGGAGCTCAGCTTGGTGACGAGCGCCATGATTTTGGGGTTGTCCTGGTACTTGGAGATGTTGGCCGGGTTCTGTGCCACGTCCTGGAAGGCCGTCATCACCTCGGGGTCCTGGAAGGGAATACGGAGCAGAAACAGGGTTCAAAAGTATCCAGGAGGTGCATTTTCTTAAAGCTCTGTCTATCATTTGGGTACGAAGGGATTCATGTTGAGCAGTTAACTCACCTTCATGGCGTTGAGCAGCTCGGGATCTTTCAGCAGGTCACCGAGGCCGGGCATGCCGGGCATGCCGGGCATGCCGGGCATGCCGGTGGGGCCTCCACCGGGGAATCCTCCTGGAAATCCAGCAGCGCCCGCTGGAAAAACAACCAGAATCATTAACTGTAGCAGCAATCACTTATAATAGATCAATAAATCCCAACCAAACAGAGAGACACTCAGGAATTCTGCAGTTTTGGAGAATAATGTCCTTGGGGTCCATTGATTCGCTTCCCGTATAATGACATGTGAAGGGTTTCTGCTCTCCTACCTGGGAAGAATCCTCCTCCAGCCTGTCGTGCTTCCTCTTCCTGTTGGAAAACAAAAGGATAGGAGGAATTTATCAGCATCGGACAAATCAGGAGTGCTTTCTTCTTCAACCTCACATCGCTGCCACCCTGGTCTTAAAAAGGAAATCTCTAAACCCACTCACCCTCTGAGCCCGGGCATGCTCCTCTCTGGCCATCTTTATCCGCTCTTGTTTCTCTTTGACCTCCTTCTCTTCTCTCTTGCGCTCGTATTTGCGTTTGTGCTCTATGATTTTTTTGGCCTAAAAAGGAAAACAGGGAAACATGACAGTAAAAATGAAGCACAGATCAACTCCTCCTCCTTACAGGGAAACATATTTGCACTACTGTCACTGAAAAAAGAGGCTTTATTCTCTCCTTTCTCTCCATTCTCTGGCACTATACCTTGGGCTGGACCTCCTTCAGCAACGCGCTGGCGTCGTCGTCATAGTCCAGTTTACAGGCTACAGCCAGATCCCGGGCGGCCTCCTCCCAGTGGCCCAACAGCCTGCAGCGCACACACACACGATAAGCAAGCAGATACAGTACCATCAGATCACACGCTCAGCTGATATATAAACAAGATGAGGTGTGTCATATTTACACTGAAGGTTTGGTTATGTCACGTGTGCGTGTGTGTGTGTGTGTGTGTAGGGATAGAAAATGCACCTGTGAGCTTTTCCCCTCCACTTGTAGGGCTGTGCAGAGTCTGGGTTGATGCTGATGGCTCGGTCACAGTCCCTGATGGCTGCGTTGGGTTTCTGCATCTGGATAAACACACTAACACAGAGAGGGCGACTGATGACACTCTCAATCATTTATAAAAAGGATTAGTCATGAAGCAAAAACACACACGGAGGATTCTCACCTGGCCCTCTTGGCATACATGATGGCTACGCAGGGGTTCAGCTTGATGGCTTCCGTAAAAAGATCCAGAGCTTTCTGCAGATTGCCTTTAACAGACCAAGCGATAATAAATATAATTCCAATTTTAACGTCATTCCATTTATGCAATCCACACAGAAGATGTGTCTGTGTGCACTTTCTAAACAGAATATCAACCCACCTTCTCCTAAAGCATCAATGGCCTCCATCTTCTTCTCATTGGCCTGATCCATCATCTCCTCTGTGACCTGAGGGAAGGAATACACACAGTGATCTTTTGTTAATACGGTCAAATAAAGTAATGTTTGATAGATAATATAGAAATCTCAACACGTTACCTCAGTGGTTTCAATATCTCCCATCTCCTGCGGATCGTCGTTGTCGGGTTCAATCACTCCCTCCATTTCAATTTCTGAAGAAGCAAAGAGGTTTACAATGAGCTGCTGTCGGGAACACAATCTATGGATATGGTTTTGATATTCTTATGAAATAAAATCATTTGTTGTGAGGTAAACAACTCTAGGTTTTGGAGACTGCACTGCAATAAAGTTATGTCATTTTCCTCCTGAAGACCGGCTTCTATAATTATATCTTCAAAAAGAAACAGTTTGACATTTTGGATAATAACCCTTTTTGCTTTCTTGCTCAGTTAAAAGATGTATTTCACTCTCATGACTATAAATATGAAGCTTGTTGTGCGGCATCTACTCTTTCCCGGGCTTGGAGAGTAACAGTTTACATGTACCGGGATGATGTAATCAGAATACAAAACTGTGTTCCCTTACAGTTACATTAAAACTATCGGATTACTTTCACTTTCAACAAAAAAAAAGGGTAATAGCAGGATGACAGCGTTACCAAGAAATTAAAGAGTATATAGTGTTTGTTGTAAAGGATCAGATGTTCTCTCTCTCTGTAAGCTGTTCTGTTCTGTAGGCTAAAACTTTAAGAGTGAATCTGTATGCCCACTGGCTGAATCTGCTTTATGGTTTTCACTTTCTTTAATTTGCTCCATTTTATATTCAGCAGGTGGACTTATATGTTCACGCAATAGTGTGTGAGCTTAACTGTGTGTATTAAACTAAAAACTCGTTTTTTGTGTCAGCTCATTTAATTTCTGCTTTTTAAAGTGTAGTATGAGCTCATGCGTTTCATAGTTGGAGTAAACGCGAGTCTGAATGTGCTCAATGAAAGGCAGCTTTTCCTATCAATAACATCTCTGAGCAGAGGACGTTTCTGATACTCAATATCGCGGTCTCCTCTTTCCTAGGCTTACATTGTTCTGTTGTCTTAGATAATACACGTTAACATTACGATAATGTTTTGTACCTAAATCACTCTCCTCCTCCTCAGAGGTAGGCTGTGGCTCTGGAGGTGGAGCTGAGGTAGGAGGAGGACCACAAGGACAGCCGCCCTAAAAACCAGAGAGCACACAGTTACAGCATAAAATGTGGGGGGGGGAAATGGTACCAAAAGTGTCCAATAAATGATTTATTTATTTCTCACATGGCACGACCCCTTTTTCTTGGAAGGAGGAGGGATTTTTGCGTCCATGCTGAAATAAAAAAAGAAGGATTCAGCTAACATTACAAGGGCCATGACTTTTTATGGTATTGCATTAGCTGGAATGACCAAATATAATCTCACATTTATTATCAACAGTCATTAAAGATTAATAACCAGGATATGTTGTACCAGAGAAACTAGAAAAATGACTCTTAATTGTTGCAGACGGACTAATAGACTATTTCATTAAAATGTAGGTATTGTTTCATAACTTTAGGATTTTAGTTCATTTATGAATCCAAATCCTTGACAAAGTATCGATTGTTTAATGGTATCACGGAATGCGATTAAAAACACTGTATTCCTTTCTTTTCAAAAATGAATTCCTCTTAATGTGTTTGTGTTGGCACTATGAAACACCAAAAACAAATTCCTTAAATGTGAGGTTTACTTAGCAATACGCCTGATTCTGATCCAAACTAAATGTAAGTTAAAGTGATGTTTTAGTGTATATCTTATATCCTGTATCACAATTATTTCAGCCACTATCATTTTTATTTCCTCAAATCCGTAATTGCAGCTATTTGATTTGAATATAAAAAAAGAAAGGGATGTAAAAAGTGTCTTATCACGAGTTATGTTATAAACACACACACACACACACACACACACACACACACACACACACACACACACACACACACACACACACACACACACACACACACACACACACACACACACACTTCCATGTTTCTTTCTAGAAGGTGGGCGGGACTGGGCACGTGGTAAACTTGCACAATGTTTTAAACTTTTAGTACTTCATGATGACAGAATAATTCCTCAAATAAACTTTGAGTTGCACACACACACACACACGAATACTGACCCATTCAACCAGGTCCGGAAGAAGCTCAGCTCCGGCAGGTGCAGGACATCGGGACTGGCCTCGCACATCTGCACGAAGCCCATTAACTCTGCCACTTTTCGTTTGTCCATGTTGCTCGGTCGCGTCGAGCAGACAGCACACTGAATTACGTAAAAAACAAGTAGACAGAAAACAAACAAACAACTCAGCTCAGTGTGGCTTTGTTTACGTGCTAACACTAATACCAGCTTTGCTAAGCTAGCTATGCTAACGTGCAGAGGATGAATTAGCAAACCTCGCGTTGTTTACTCTACAACGCAGAAAGACTAGCAATGAAGCAATCGTGCACAACAAGCTTTAGTGGCTATGTTTAATAGTCGCAGAAGGCATGAGTTTGTACACATTTCTGGAAATGTAAAGCCGTCCCAGTTTGACGCATGATAACGTCGTTAGCTATCAGCGTTAGCTTCCAAAATGGACGGTGATTTATAAAACGAGTTGGAAAGCTACAGCCAAGAATGACAATAACTGAAGGGAAACGCACCTGATAGCAGACGCGAACAGTTCACACAGGAGAATAATAAACAGGAAGGCTGCAGGTGAATTTTATCGACACTGCTCTGCTTCAGTTGCGTGTCGTCGCTTTTGTGTTTTCATTCAGGCGAGAAACAGGACAGACTGACAGAGGACCCGGGGTTCTGATGCCCTGAGTAAAACCCGTCAGGCAACTAATAGAGGCATATAATGAACGATTAAAGCTTGAGTATCTTTGCTGAACTCAGAATCTTACTCAATTATGTAAAAGTTTCAGCATCAACTTAAAGTGCAAACATTATACATAATGCCGAATGGCCCATTTCAGAGCCATATTTATCACTGAATTGTAATAAGTGATGTATTTAATCAGTGTTGCAGCTGGTAAAGGTGGGGTTTATTTGAATGACTTCATATCCTTCTTGGTAGTATAAACAATAATAATATATGTAATTTTAAAGATCTGAATACTTTTTCCAAACTCCGAAGCAGAAGGTGGCGGTATTGCTTGTAGGCTGTTGGCAAGTTTCCTGGGAGGCAAAACTCAGGGCAGTAATTCCCCATCTACACACACGACCAGTGTTAGCATTAAGCTAACGATGCTAACAGCCAGCTTAGGAGCGATTTAATAGTTATATGAAAGTATTTTAACAAAGGTAATTTCCAACAACACATTGCTATGTTTCTCCATAAGTGTCCAGCGTTAGTTGACCAACTTCACAGTCTGTTGTCTCATGTCTACACAGGTTAGCACACATTGCTGTAACTGGTCGGTGTCCTCCAGTTGCAGAAGCAATGTTGCCCTCAAACAGCTCCTTGGTGAGGTCTGCTGTCAGGCTGCTGAGAACCTGGAGTCCAGGTGAGAACAATTTAGTGTTTAACGTTTTATTTGTATTTAAATACAATTATAAGGCTCTTTTGCTTCAATATAGTTGTTAAAATAGACACTACTTTATACTTCTACTGCACTAATGTTGCTGATAACACTATATTTCACATGTTATACAACCTTGTGCTCCACTTGTATAGTAAGACTTTGAATAAAGGACTTTTTCTCCTACTTTTACCTTTTGTAAATGATCTGATTAATGATAACTGCATGTCATATTGCATTAGGCACTCCAATTCATAAATACGCCTATACAAATGTGATATAAGCAAAGTAAACAAAATGTATATTTAGTTGGCATTCAATCAATGGAAATCATTTCTATACCATCATTTTATTCTGCAATCTCTATGACAATATATTTGTGATACATTTTCAAGTTCTCCTTCATCTCCAGCCTTTGAATGCAGATGTGTGCAGCATCGTAGGATCCCAGCTTAAGATTGTTTGCTGTGTGTGTATCTGTGTGGCTGTCTGCAGGATGTGTCTCATGCCCGTGCAGAAACATTTCTCCGAAACCCGGAGGTTTGAAACCAAACACTCTTCCACAGCGGTACCTGGGCCAGCCGAGCCCCTTCACTCATCCGCACCTCATCAAACATGGTAGTGTTTATGTTGAATCACTGGAGCACTACTTACACACCTTTTATATGTGTATCATGCAGCAGCATTTTCTAAACTGTCTCTTTGTTACAGTTGTTTAACACTATCACATCACATGTTGTGATCTGTGCTCTTCAGGGGAGGTGACCCCGGGTTTGACCCAGACAGAGTTCGAGCTCCGCAGACTCAAACTGGCCTCACTGATCGAGGCGCAGGCCGACAGGCTGGGACCCTCTGCCTCCTCCAGCACACATGTGGTCGTTGTGTTGTCTCACCCGACTCGCTACATGACCAACGACATCCCCTACCCCTTCCACCAGAACCAGGTGCAAGCCTAAATTTAATCTAAAGACCAGTTTTATCTGTTTGTGTCTTTGTGGGGTTTTAACAGTCACAGGATATAGAATATGCTTTATTTTAGAGGTCAACTTTGGAGTTAGCAACCCAGGGGCTCCCTCAACTAAAAGCCAAAAGGGTTTGTTGTGAGAAAACGACTCATTCCCAAGTGACTTACTTACTGACATAGTTTATGTCGAGAACATAAAATGAAAATCTCTTCAGCTTGTGTTCAACCACAGACCTTATTTCAGGCATCTAACCAAAAACCCATGAAAAAGAACACACACTTCAGGGGCCCAGAAGCAGTATAATGCTGACTTATCTCTGGGTTTTAGGACTCATTCCCAATGTTTTTGTCATTTAAAGTACTGGTAGTGTATATTTGAAGCTAGGGTTTCGTCAAGTAACCTGTGTCTATATACTCCAAAGGATTTTCTCTACCTCAGTGGCATCATGGAGCCTGACAGCGCCTTGGTTCTGTACGGGACAGGACGACCGGACCAGGCCATCTTGTTCGTGCCCCGCAGAGACCCGAGCAGAGAGCTGTGGGACGGGCCCCGTTCTGGGAAAGATGGAGCGTCTGCTTTGACCAGGATCGAGAGAGTTCACAGCACAGAAGAACTGGGTTTAGTGCTCAAGAGCCTTAAAGGTGGGTGGAGGCAGCATCATTTAACAAGGTGTGTGTTTGTTTAACCAATCTGACTCCCCTCACTAAAATGAGGGCGGTGTCCGATGAAGAAACAAAGCGCTATATTTTAAATATGAATAAACAAACTGGTTAGTTTACATGCATGAAAGAAAAACGTTACTTTCTGTGCCTGGAAGAAACACAAAGCTACTACTGTAGGCGTTTCTATTTCCACATCATTGAGGAGCAGACGAACACAGTGTAACCCCTTTCCCTACACTCTTGTTCTTGTGTTTTATTTTTTTAAATTTGAAAATTAGCCTTCTTTAGCTAATGTATTATAATCCTCCTCTTCCAGGCACTGTGTTGTGGTACGACAGCTCTCAGCCGGCACACCCTCGGCTCCATCAGGCCCACGTTGGCCCCCTGCTGGAGGCGGGGCCGATGCCACACTCCCTCCGACCCCTCATTCACTCTCTGAGGGCTGTCAAGAGCTCCGCTGAGGTGGCCCTGATGCAAGAAGCAGGTCACATCTCTGCACAGGTTAGTGTGTAAACTACTCCGTGTCGACTTTATACAATAACCAACAAATTCCTGCAAATAAGACAACATCTTCTATGACATGTATTGTTAAGTTACATTCTCCCTTTCCGTTGTTCAAGATCTATGCAACCAAATTCTTGTCTTTCAGGCTTTTCGGAATACGATGGCCATGTGTCGAGGAGACGTGGATGAAGCTGTGATCTTTGCTAAGGTACCCGAAGATATTCAAGTATTTAACAGCAGAATTACATTTATAACCACTACTGTCTCCTTCATTTCTGTGAATTGTTTAACAGTATAATCAATATGTCTTTGTATAATGTGTGTTTAATTAAAGACAAATCAATGATTTAGTTTTTATTCATTCTTATGTTACAAGCTAGCTTTAATATAACATGACTGTGGTTTGTTTTTATAGCTTTGTTTTGTAGTGACTGTAAATGAAAAGGCTTTTCCACAGGAATTATGCATTATGCCATTAGGTTACACCTTTTTCAAATAAAAAAGTTCTATAATAATAAACTTTATTCATTGGTTTTATTTATATAACATCTTTAATACAGGGTGTATGAAGTGCTTTAAAACAAAGTGGAAAAACGAAAAAATAATGAAACAAAAGGCAAATACAACGAAACTAAACCAAAGAAATCGATGAATAAAATACAATTGGCAGAATGGAGCAGTTTATATTGCTGCACAGTATATGACAGAAAACTTTCAAGGTAAAAAAACCCCCATAAAATCTAATTTCATCCTTCCAGTTTGATTTTGAGAATCGGATCCATGGCGCTAACTTCCTGGCCTACCCGCCTGTTGTTGCCGGAGGAAACCGAGCCAACACTCTGCACTACATCAACAACAACCAGATCATCAAGGTAGTGGAAGCTGCTGCAAGTTATTGTTAATATAAAGGAATAACTTAACAGCTTTACTGACTCATCTTACCTTCCTCTCCTCTGTCAGGATGGTGAAATGGTGCTGCTCGACGGAGGCTGTGAATACTTTGGTTACGTCAGTGATATCACCCGGACATGGCCAGTGAATGGAAAGTAAGTTTCCCAATATAATCAGTTAATTATGCCACCTCAAAAGAAAGATCTGCTTGAAATATTACTTTTAATTTAGTTTCAATGCACATTCTTATGGTCGTATTTCACTAAATATTTCAACCAAATTATTTTTGTCATCTGAATTCTGGATATTTAGTTATGAGACAAACAAGCTGAGCAAACTTTAACCTTTACCCCATAGCCATTCAATCTAATTTCCACCGAAACACACAGATTTTAAAGGTGAAAATGTTTTATTCAGTGTTTATACCAGTTCTTTTCACCATGTCTGTGTGTTCTGGAAAGGGGTAAAAGCCTCCTCAATAATGAACTATGAAGTAATCCTAACCAGGAGACCTTGACTGCAATAACAAGCTCCCAGGATCCCTTTTACTTCACAATGTTCCATCCGTTATTATTATTATAGGTTCAGTCCTGCGCAGGCTGAGCTGTACGAGGCGGTGCTTGAGGTGCAGCGCTCCTGTTTGTCGATGTGTTCGCCGGGCGTCAGTCTGGATCACATCTACAGCTCCATGCTGGCTCTGCTGGGTCGGCAGCTCCGGCGGCTTGGCATTGTGAAGGCCAGCAGCAGCGACGCTGACGTACTGAAGGTAAAAATCTAAAAACAAGGCTGCTGCAAGTAACACAATCCTCAGGATGAGTTGCACATGTTGTACTATACAACCAAGTTATGTTGAGGAGAATATTCAGCTGCTCCTTAAATTAGGATGAATAAAAGGTCTATAAACCATTTATTCAGAGCCACATGCACGCACATAATGTAATTTTTATTGATTAATGTAAATTGAAATATTTCCCTGATGTTGTCATAAGGTCCAACATTCAATTTGTCTAATACCTCGCTTTATGACTTAATAGCTGCTAAATTAATAAAATCCCCATCACCAACAGGTGAACTGTGTGTTAAGTGCTAATTAGCAAATGCTTACACTGTAAACTAAGGTGATGGACATGGAAAACATTACCCCTGTATACATCAGCAGGTTAGCATTGTCATTGTGAGCGTGGCTGTGAATTTCAAACCACAGAAAAAACCCTTCTTAAAATGTACTGCAAAAGAGATCAAATATGGAAGATTCCCCAGATTTGCATGTTGGAATTAGTACTCACCTTTGTGCTTTCCTGTATTGATAGATAAAAGGTGACCTGACAAGCCACAGTGGCCCCATTCATTTCACTTCCTTAATGTTTAGAAGCAAATCAGGTGTGCTATAGGACTTTTGCTAGACATTGACAAACTTCTGTACAGCTGCTTGAAGCTTTGAATGTGTTTACCCAGGCTGCACGGCGGTACTGCCCCCACCACGTCGGACACTACCTGGGGATGGACGTCCACGACACTCCTGAGCTGTCCCGCTCACAACCTCTGCAGCCGGGGATGGCCATCACCATAGAACCAGGTAGAGCAAACTAATAATAACCTGTCAGTCTTTTGATTTTTCCAGAATACCATCAGGTTTATGTCTCATTATCTATTCTACATTCTCTTTTATTTTCACTTGCTGCTTCTTCCCCACTTTCCTCTGTCTTTGTCACAGGGTTGTACATAGGCGAGGACAACGACCAGGTGCCCAAGCGTTTCCGTGGATTGGGCGTCAGGATAGAGGACGACGTGGTGATCCGAGACAAAGGAGGTGCTCTGATTCTGTCTTCCAACGCACCAAAGACCATCGCTGATGTAGAGAAAGCCTGCGCCCAGAGATAGGGCAGGGAGAGACAGACAGGTGACAGAAGTGAGACACAGCTTCATCAGTGTGCTGGGATTTTCCTAAAGTTTCCCTCCGTGGTGACGTCATCCGACTCAGGATGATGAAAGGTGGGAGTACACTGCAAAGACTCTGCCTCAACAAGGCCCAAAAATATAGACAATATGATGTGGAAGACATCTTTCTAACTGTTTAAAGAAACTGGTTCTTGTTTGTGTTTGACAGTGAGTGATTATAAAAGATAAAAGGTGGGTTTAGTTGTGGGTGCGGAATAGTTTGAAGTGGGTTTGTATGAGGTAGTACCTACAGTAGGTGATGAAGTTTGGAGAAAAAGACAGAAGGACACCTGATTGAAAACTTGATTTAAAAATGTAACTTAACCTAGCGAAATGCAAAAGCTCAAAAATAAAAAAGGTCTTTTACTGCATTGATCAGTTTGTTTGGTTAGTTTGGTTAGTATGGTTAGTTTTTGGATAGTCGAACAATAATGCAAACTTAACAAGGCGGTGTGAGACCCACAACTTCTTTGTTCTTCAGCAGTACACCCAAATCAGGGCCATGCAGATCACCATCTACTGTAGGTAAAACACTATGACTATCAAAAAGTGCTTCATCCAACCCCACTTCAAAAACTATACCTTTAAGGGGTGACAGTGAAGCTTGAGATAACTGACGTATTGCTTCTCAAAAATGTAAAAACACCTAAGGGCTAAGGCAGCTAAAGCAAAACCACATGGAAACTTGTCGTACATCCTTCTGTTGCTGTGTGGTGATGGTGCTACAGCAGCTGAAATCCCATGCTGAACTTTAGATTTTAAGAACCTAGGAACACCAGTTACCTACTGCCTCAATTAAATATTTAACTCAAGACCCAGTGTTAACATCCAACAACAATGGACGCTTCAGTATTATCAACATCATGGCACACCAGGGTATAATTGTTTGTTGTCTCACTCGAAAAAACCTTCCTGGTACAATGTAATGTGACTTGTGTTGAAGTGAACACAGTATGTAATTATTCAAATAAAATAAAAAGGGATTTCGACAATTATTATGATTTATTAAGGTACAAACATTTGATTCAATAGGCTCTTCTGACGGGGTAACACATCAGGACCAAACATTGAATATTTTGAGCAGTTTTGTGTTTATAGTACCTGCATACACGTGTTAATTTTGGTGTAAAAAAGTAACTTTAAACCCATAATTATTCCCCAGTACAAATATGAAGACACCAAATGTCTAAAATCCGCTCACTAATCTGCAGACGGATCATGAAGTCTATCAAGTTAATACACACAACTGATAAAAAGCTACTCCTAATGAACATGGAATGATGGTAATGATGAAACCTATACACTGTGTGTGTGTGTGTGTGTGTGTATGTGTATGTGTATGTGTGTGTGTGTGTGTGTGTGTGTCTTTTCAACAGAGAGAAAATGTAATACTTTAAAGGAAATATGTGTGTATATGTATTAAAAAATATCTTGTCTAATTGTTTATGCACATACATGCCTTTTTATGTCCTAAGCTAAGGAAAATGATTGTTAAAATATGCACCCAGTTTTTCAAAAAGTATATTCTGGACCTGGATGTAACACTGCTTTTAGCCGATAATATTTCTGTACTTCTACTAAACTAACATTTAGCATTTTGGACTTTTACTTGTAACAGAGTATTTTCAGTCCATAGTATTTGGACTACTGCTGAAGTACAAGAGTCTTCCACCTCTGCTGTTTGTGTGAGGAAGAGAATCACGGAGCGCCACTGTCCCTTACAGGAAGAAAATAAATATATGTATTATTTGAATTACTTTACACACTGCTGAGTAGCTTAGCCTTTAATAATGTATGATGTTGTGTGGACTTGTATAAACCGAAATCTGCAAAGTAACTAAATATGTAGCACAAAGGAAATAGTACAACATTTGCCAACAAAAACTCAAGTGGAAATAAAGTATAAAGTAACATGATGTGAAAATACTCAAGTAAAGTACCTCAATGTTTTACTTAAGTACTTGAGTAAATATACTTAATAACACCACTGTTTACTTGTAATGGAGTATTTTCAGCCTAGTATTTCTACTTACTCGTAAAATATTATTTTCAGGCCATAGTATTTGTACTTTTAGTAGAAGATCTTGGTACTTCTTCCCCCTCTCTTACTGTTTGTTTGAGGAAGAGAAACACGGGAGACTTCTTTCCCTTTAGACAGATTGAAATCCGAACGATCACGGAACCGGTAGCCGGACATTCCCGAAGCCCTCCGAAGACCAACCTCCCCTCTTCCTCCCTCCTCTCCCTCCTCCCCTTCACGCCTAATGTTGCTGTACCTCCAACCCTCCCCCCCGTATCAGAGGAGTAGAAACAACAAGCCGCCATTTTGTTTGTGCGGACAGACCGTCAGAAACAGGAGATAACCGAGAGGAAGGAGCGATTCTCCGGCTACCGACGGCCAGCCACACCGGGAAGGGAAGAAAGAGTGGAGGAAACCTGTCCGTGTTTCTAACAGAAAGAAAGCATCACCGTGGAGGGGAACCGAGTCGGTGATATATATATATATATATGTATGCATGAGAAGGAAATACTCCAAATCCAAGGAAGGGGGTGTTTTGCGGAGCGGAGACAGAGAGGAGAGGCGGAAGAGCGCAATATATCTTATTATAAGGAGGAAAAAAAACTGCGAAAAAAGGGAAAACATGAAAATTCACTATGTGTCCGTCGCGGAGGAAGGAAAGAGTCCGCATAGACAATTATATAAATAAATTGCTGCCGGGCAGAAGGGAGAGGTGGAAAGAAAGACGGGTTTAAAGAGAAGGGGGAAAATTGCCAGGATCAACACGAAGGGGGGGCATTTCTCCATCACAAAGAGTCAATGAGAGGATTTTTTTGTCAGTGCAAAATATTTTAAAGCTTGGTGTTAACACCGATCTGGATCTTTCCGCTTCCGAAATAGCCATATATATTTTTTTTTTTGCTACCAATCGTCATTTTTTAAATTCACATTTTCGCCTGTCGCCCTCGCTGTGCTCCGGTTTATTTTTTCTCTTCACTTGCATCCTATAAAGCAGTGACTGACAGCTATTTGTTGGGGAATATTTCTCTTTTTTTTTATTTCAAGTGCTAAAAACCAAGGGAAACTCTTGTGGAGCACAAGATAAGTAACCTCTGCAAAAATAAAAAAACTAATTGGATCAATCTGACTGCCCGTTGATTGCCAATTAGACGCTGTGATTGCCCCCAAGAAGTCCAAGAACTACATTCTGCATCAGGATCGATTGCACGGTGCTTTTTCTGACAAGATTTTCTATTTTGTCAACCCTGCTGCTCTGCAAGAGGAAAAATCGCGCAAAAAAGGGGGTTGCAACAACCAAACGTGCAATACGAGTTCCTGACCCAGTGCCTTGCGTGGTCAAACACTAAGTGCACATTTTTTCGTCAGCATGCACATGCAAAAGAAAAGTCATGCATGGACATCTGCTATTATTCTCCTATCTGAGTAACTGCAAGTGTGGGACCTTCTTTCTGCAGAACTGATAGAGCATTTATTCAGTTTCTGTTAAGCCAATGCAAGTTTCTCAGTATTGCAATTGAGAGGACTTCTTTAAACTGTATTAGAGAGATACTTCTGGTGTTCTCCACAGCCTTTTAACTCTGCAACATTAAGTGGAATGTCTAGTCAGGTGAAAGCAACCGTGGATCTTATAACT
Source organism: Eleginops maclovinus (assembly GCF_036324505.1). Taxonomy (NCBI): domain Eukaryota; kingdom Metazoa; phylum Chordata; class Actinopteri; order Perciformes; family Eleginopidae; genus Eleginops; species Eleginops maclovinus. The sequence goes on along the minus strand of NC_086364.1, from coordinate 20,549,430 downwards.
GTTGCATGAGGAAAACGACCTGCAGAACTTAACACTCCTGGTTTGTGCTTTTTGGATCTTGCTTATCTTTTTTTGTGCCCTGGTCGAGACTCCCCATTTCAGAGCTGAAATTACAGGCTTTTTCCGGCCGACTATGGCGGAAAGGACTGAAAGCAGCACGGGGGACGGATCTTGGGACAGTTTGTGTGTCGCAGAAGAGGCTACATGAGGTTGTCAGAGGGGCCACACACGCTTGCCTTTTTCGACGACTCCACCTTCCCACCTCCTCCTGTTGAAATCAGTGAAGAAACAGAATCTCCGAAAGGGGAGGGGGACTGATATCTGCAGAGAGGAATAAACCGAGAGGGTGAGGAAAGAGTTCAACATTACTCTCTTCTCCCCTACCGTCCCCCCAAGCGGTGGGGGAACGACCATTTCTTAAAGGGAAAAGGAGACGCAAATAAAAGGAAATACGTTTGCCCCTCCGTGGATCTACAGCTTTTTTTTTTTTTATTCGACAAAAATATGGCCGATAATGTCCTGGAGTCCGGCCCGCCTTCAGCCAAGAGGCCTAAGCTGTCCTCTCCAGCTCTCTCCGTGTCTGCCAGTGATGGAAACGGTAAATATATTGCATGCATTACTTTGCTGGTGATTGAATATAAAATAGCTCCAAATGTGTGTTCATTAATGTGTGTGGAGTCCCAGAAGAGTTACCCTGCAACTTGGTCTGACACAGAGCTGCTCCAGAAATAATGCTTTGAAATGCACATTTATTTGTAGCTTTGTGGAGGAAAAGGCTAGTCTTTGAGTTTGTTTAAAAAAGAAAAGAAAAGGAGCAACTTTCCTGCAGGCATGTTTTGATGCGTTAGCCTCAACATGCTAGCTAACTAGCCACTAACTATTAGACCAAACAATGGAAGAGCAGAGTCACCCCAGTCTGATTCAAGTTGTCTTACTACTTTTAAAAGTTGATTGATTTGAAACATAAGAGCACATATTCATCAAACAACAAGCGTGATATTGTCTCCCTAAAGTTACAAACACAGCATCCTTTCCTGAATTAGCTTTAGGAGAAAAAGTAACGGTTACTGAGCTAGCGAGCTAACTAGCTCGAGATAAAATATAAAACAGCTCAAACTGTTTGTTAATTTAGGGCCAGTCTGTGGAGTCCCCGCAGAGTTACACGTCAACTTCACTAACAAAGCACTCCATAACTTATGTTTTATTTATGTGTAGCTTGGTTGAAAAATGGGCTAGACTTGGGAGTTTGGTTTGTGAAAAGGAGCAACTTTCCTGCAGGGCTGTTTTGATGCGTTAGCTTTAACAAGCTAACTAACTAGCCACCAACTATTAGACCCCTTTCTAAACAATGGAAGAGCAGAGTCACCCCAGTTTGCTTGAAGTTGTCTTACTACTTTTGAAAGTGGATTAATTTGAAAAACATGATAGCACGTACTCCTCATACAACACCAGGCTTTACAGTTTCTCCCGTAAAGTAGAAACACCGCAGCGTTTCCTGAATTAGCTTTGGGAGAAAGTAACGGTTACCGAGCTAGCTAAGCTAACTAGCCACCGGCTCAGCTGAGCTCGATGCTAGCCAATAAAATAAGTGATTTTCACCAACAAAACCTAATTCTGCTCAATAAGACACATTTTCTGTGTGAACCAATACTTTATATAGTTAAAATATAAACGTTTGGGGTGAGAAATGTCGTGTGCTTCACGTGTTGTTAGCCGCTGGTCTGTTTTTAGCGAACTATTGTCGTAGCTATTGTTCGTCACAAAGTTGCGCAAAGCCTTTTTTCCCAGCCGATTGAACAGCACTGTGTACATTTTTGACTTTTCAACCTTCTAAATGAAAGGGGGAACTCGGTGTGCCGTCTATGAAACATCTTGTTTCATGTGTTTTTGGTTCAAAGGCTTTCAGTTTCTCAATTGTAGTTAACCGACGAAGCCCATTCTTGTTCATCCTCCATTGTTTGACTCGCTGCACGTTGACTCGGCGCTGCACTTTCTGCATTTACTCTTCAAACCGATTCAACACTTAAAAACGGTTCACTTTGTTTAGGAATTCAACTTTAATTGAAAATGTATTCATTTATACACAAACATCTTTACACGTATGACCTCTTGTTGCATCCATTTGAAACGAGACACAGAGAGAATTTAGCTTTTTTAGGTGGGAAGTAGGAAAAAAGAAAAGTATATCCCTCAATACAAAGGTGGTAAATGTACTCAGGTCTTGCACTTAAAAGTAAAAATACTACAGATTAGGGATACTCATAGGTAGCTTAACCTATAATAGTAAATATACATTTATTAGTTGATTTTTTAATTGTGTATTTATAATCTTAATGCAAGTAGCTATCGTTTAAATATGTAAAATAATTGTAGTGGAGTAAAACTATAAAGTAGGATAACATGAAAATAATCAAGGAAAGTATAAGTAGTACTTACATTTTTTTACTTGAGTAAATTATGTACTTCCACATTCCACCACTGTACACGACACAGAATTGCATGAGGACATGGGTAATATTCCTGGTTTTGTTATTTTCTGGGAATAAAAAATCACACGTGTACACTTTATTTCAACTGCGCAATGTTTGGTGGCCATACAAGCTCACAAAGTAAGTTATGTCAATTTCAAGTGTGAAACATGTTTCATTTCCTAAAGTATCTAGGCCCCTAATGCAGTAAATATTCCAACTGCAAGTCAAATACATGCAAAAATCCATCATACTTAAAACTAAACATTATGCTGAAACTGGGTTTTCGCCATTAAAGTAGAGATATCCGATATTTCTGTCTGAGAGGTTTACTGGAGAAAAAATATTTCAGATTTTCATATTTCAGCAAAAACTTACCCTTTTTTTAAATTTGCAGTTCAGTGCAAATTACTTTTGCCACTTTTCTGTTTAATGTTTGTGCGTCACATGACTGGAGATCCAATGCACTCACCTACCTAGGTACTGTGCTGTTTACTCTCTGCGGCTTCTCACCCTGACCCTTCTGCGTTCACTCTCCATGTTTGGCACCCCATCAAACCACAAGCTGATGCCCAGGAGAAAAAATCCAGGCTTTGTGTGGCAGCTAAATCTGCTCTGGCTGTCCAGCTATGGGCTCCTGATGAAATGGTTTTCATAATAATGTCAGCGTTATACTTCACTAAATTAGGTTTTAAATGGTATGCTCTGCACATCCTACCTTTCCTGAGCAGTGAACATTATCTTTTTCTAGTTTTAAAGTTTATTTTGTCTTTGTGCCTAGATTTCGGTTCACTTTTCGACCTGGAGCACGACCTCCCAGACGAGCTCATCAATTCCTCGGACTTGGGGCTGACAAACGGAGGGGATGTCAGTCAACTCCACACCAGCCTCGGCAGCCTCGGAGGTGGACTGGGTTTGGGCGGCCATGATGCTGCTGCCAAACACAAACAGCTGTCGGAGCTGCTGCGTGCAGGAGCACCTGCACAGCAGGGGGGGCCCACATCCAACAGCACAGGACCCGGGGCTTCCATGGGGATGATGGGGGGTGTCTCCCCTGGTGGACCTCAAGGCATGCCCTCCCAGGGACAGCAACAGCAGCCTGGATTAATGCAGCAGGTTGGGATGGGTGGAGGGGTGGCAGCCCTCAATCGGGCAGCTGCCATGATGAATGCCCATAAGGGCAACACTGGACAGCAGCAGCAAGGCCTGATGGGGGGGCAGGTGATGAATGGCTCGCCAAGAATTGGTTACCCTGGCAATGGAGGCATGGGTAACAATAGTAATTTGTTGGCGGAAACCCTGCAGCAGCAGGGCGGGCAACAAATGGGACCCGGGGGTCAGGCAGGGATGAGACAACAGCAACCCGGAGCATTGAACAAGGTAAGCTCACTTACCCATCTTAAGTTCTGGTTAAAACTTTAACTGAGTTTAGGATGTTTTAAACGCCGGCCCAAACACAGTAGGGTTTTGGTACACTGCTGGAAACGTACATGTAGTTCTTTTCAAATTTAAAAATGCTCTTTTACATTGGAAATTTAGCATAATTTAGAAGTCAATTCTAGAGTATATTTCAAGTTTAATGTGTTATATTCTGACAACATTTACAAAAATAGGAATTGAAAATATTGGTCACTGTGATAACAATTGGGGCAAGTGGGAGAAAGACTTTTATAGGTTTCTTGCTGAGTTTTTATCTACATGCTTAATTTAACTTGTAATTCATAATGAAATGTTGTTAAGGTTTGTCTGGTACAACCAACTAAACTATCTATTCACATGTAAGATATTGTAAAACTTGCAAAACTATGGTGGAAATGTCTTGGTTTTGATCAAATAGTGTGTGTGTGTGTGTGTGTGTGTGTGTGTGTGTGTGTGTGTGTGTGTGTGTGTGTGTGTGTGTGTGTGTGTGTGTGTGTGTGTGTGTGTGTGTGTGTGTGTGTGTGTGTGTGTGTGTGTGTGCATCACTGTTCGCTCTGTGGTGTCTACGGTAAACCTCCTCTATATGCCACAGGATAGTTTTGATTGAAGGTGTGAAGACCGTACAGCAAACCACTGAGTTAAATAATTCAGCAAAACTAGAAGCATAACTCTTTGGTGGTGCGCCGGCGAGCACAGGACTTTTTGTAACTAATGTCCTGTAGTTAAATTAAGCATCAGTCAAGTGTGTGTGTGTGTGTGTGTTATACATGTTCAATGCAGAAGAGATTGTGCAGTTTAATCTGCCCTAGTGTATGTTTACAACATGAGATTTAGGGACAGTTTAATTTACATCTATAAATTGCATGAAAACAAATAAGATTAGTCAGTAGGTGTTAATAAATGTGTTGTCTTGGTTCAAATCTAAAGTCCTTTGTAGTTAAAAATGTATTTACAGTTTTTAAAGTAGTTTGGGCGGATACGGAAGTAGCTGAATCTTACAGCATAGTTGGTAACCTTTTTTGAACCATAAAAAGTGGCCTTTACTTTGTGTCTGTACTACGATTAATTCATTGGGAAAATTAAGGTCAAGGCAACGAGCAAGTCATATTTGTAACTCATTATGAAGGAATATTTACCTGTAGTAGCTGTAAAGTGATTCCAAGAAGATTTATTTTCACTGCTGCAGCAATTAACCGTTTTAGTGTACTTTCATAGTTGTAGTTTTTTTTTAAACTGAATACATTTTAATACTTCCCAAATTTCCTCTTCGAAAATTGAACATCACTTGGCTGTTCTGCTGTAAAAGTTGTCAAAGTGATTGATTTGATCTCTAAATGATCCATTTCCTTCCCTCAATCTCATTTCTCTTTGCTCCTCTCTCCAGATGAGTATGATGGCCAATGCGGGCCCCTATGGCGGTCCGTACGGCCAGGCTGGCCAGGGGCTTCCTGGAGCAGGGCTGGGCCCTCAGCTCCAGAGTAAGGCGGGGATGCCAAACAATATGGCCGCCCAGTTCAACATGGACAAGAAGGCGCCGCCGGGTCAAGGCATGCCTGGGATGGTAAGATTAGTTTTATATGACCCTACACTCAAACTGAAGACTCTCAAATTGTATGAAGTAGAACATAATCGTCTCTGAGTGCTTCTCAAAAGCATCATCAAGGTATCGGTAGTCCATGCGGCTGAAACTTCCTGGTTAAAGGATTAGTTTGGTGACTTTCTGTCTAAAACCAATAATGAGTTGACCTCTTGAATATTTGCACGTGACATGGGTTGACTGTGTAAACAATGTTAATAATCCTATGAGGAGGTGTGAAAGCACAAAGGATATGAACGATTCTAAAGTTTTTGGATGTGTGGCCGTTGGCTTGATAAAAAAAACAAACTTGCAAGACTTTAAAACAGAACAGAAAAGAGTGTTTTTGTAAATAATTGTAATGCAATATTTCGGCACAGCCTCAGGATCTTAAGGCAGTGTCAAAGCGAACATCCTCTGTTGCACCTGGCTTATGTTTATAACTTCCTGTATATTATTGTCCTTCTCTGTGGCTCTTATGTGCCCTTGACTGCCTCCCATCTCAGTCATGCATTACTCTGCTGGTGTTATTCTAATTAAATTTTACGTCTATTTGTTCCTTCTTTCTTCTGTTACGTTACGTCTCTCTGAGGAGTTGAATCCATAGTCATTTGTTTTGCGTCCCTTAATGTATCTTCTAGGAGTTCAAATTTCCTTCCAGATGTTTTTGACAAACTCCTAGTCTGTGCAAAGGTGTCCTGAGTCCTCTGAATATATATAAATGATCATCAGCGCGGTTGTCTTGCAGGGCATTTTAGTAAAGAATTAGTTCAAATTACCACTGCAATAATCTTACCTGCCTCAGAGAAATTAAACCTCCTTTTTTGAAGTGAGATTTACCAGAAGTCAGAACGTCCCTGTCAGATGGCAGTGAGTCACTGCAGGTAATTAACATCCTGTTCCGTTCTGTAAACTGAACATGAAGGTACCATGTGTCTCTGGAAATAGTGCCGGTTTGTTTGTTTTGTGGATTAAAACTTTTCTCATGTCCCCCACTCTGTCGCATGCTCAAATATCAAATGAAGCAACTGTCACAAAACCCAACTTCTTTTCTTTATAAGTAAAGAATTCTGATCCTGATCCTCTGTCCGTAGGCGTCTCAGCAGTCCGGAGCAGTGGGTGGTGTATCCGTTGGCGGAGCAGCAGCGGTGGGAGGCCCCCAGGTTGGACTCAGTGCCGTTGGGGCCGGTCCCGGCTCAGCGCCCCCAACCGCAGACCCCGAAAAACGGAAGCTGATCCAACAGCAGCTGGTCCTCCTGCTCCACGCGCACAAGTGCCAGCGCAGGGAGCAGGCCAACGGGGAAGTGAGGCAGTGCAACCTGCCCCACTGCCGCACCATGAAGAACGTGCTCAACCACATGACTCACTGCCAGGCTGGCAAGTCCTGCCAGGGTGAGTCCTTTGAGTTATGATGATTGCTGCTTTTATGGTCGTGTGGTTTGTATCAAACACTGAGGGCTGCGTTTAAAGTTGTCATGTATCTGCAATTCATTTTTTGCTTTTGCCTGAGTGTTGTTTATATCCCTCTTTGTTTCTCGTCCTATCAGAATGAGTTATTGGATCTTGAGCCCCTTCTTTACTGTACTTTCTCTCATCTGGATGTAGTTTTGTTTCACTGAGTGACTCATACAGTAACTTAGTCTCTGGCTCCTCTTTCTACTGACTGTTTCTCCCCCTTCTATTATCGTCTCTATTCCTCTTCCTCCTTCACTGTCAAATTTTTCTCATATCGCTCATTCTCCCTCCCTTTTCATGACTCTTCCTTATTTCTGAAACATATCTCCATTTCTGTCTCCCCCCCGCAGTGGCTCACTGTGCCTCATCCAGACAGATCATCTCTCATTGGAAGAATTGCACACGACACGACTGTCCTGTTTGCCTGCCGCTGAAAAACGCCGGAGACAAGAGGAATCAGCAGTGTGAGTGTTTCTCTCTCTCATTTATTTACTCAATTTAGATATATATTAAATAATATATTAAGTGTTTTTTTTTTACAATTCCTACATTAAATTAAAATATAAAACATAAGTCAAAATAAAAATGTGCAAATATATTTTGAATACAATTATTTATACAAACATAGGAAGTTAAATGAAAAATGTACACATTGTAAAATAAATACCAGCAATAAATACATTTTAAAATGTAATGTGTGTATTACAGTATATGCAGTAGAGTATTTGACTGTCCACAGACGCTCATCCTCTGTCTCCTCTCTCCTTTCAGCTCTTGTAAACAGTGCAGGGGTGGGTCTCGCGAATGCTTTAGGTTCAGGGGTTCCCGGTGGACAGTCCAACACTCCCAGCCTGAACCCCCCCAACCAGATCGACCCCAGCTCCATAGAGAGAGCCTACGCTGCCCTCGGCCTCACGTACCAGGGGAACCAGATCCCTCAGGGGGCGTCGCAGGGCAGCATGTCCAACCAGGGCCAGTCGGGGATGAGGAGTCTCAACGCCATGGGTTAGTTTCTAATTCCATCGTCTATCACTGTGAAAATACTATCACATTAGCAAGTTATGCTATTTAAAACCTCAAACAAAGGGCCACTTAACATATGTTTGAGATGTTGGACTCACTTAAGTGTCATCACAGGACATGTGTGTAATTTAAAGGCAAAAAATAAGAAGGATTTTCCTACAAAACATTCTTTAGACTCGTAGATTATCCCTCTCAATCATCACATGAAAACTAGAAGTGTCTGACGGTGTCTGTTTGTACCCTGCTGATTCTGATGACATCTTATTTAGCCTACACTCTTAATCAAAGCGATTTGCAGAAACTTCAAAAGTGTAGACATGCCTACAGAGGACTCTAGGGTAAAGTATATTGCCCAAGGACACTTTCGACATGTTGACTGCAGGGAATGATATCAAGTCCCTGACCCACTGATTGTTAGATGTCCATTCATTCCCTAAGTCACAGCTTGTTCAGTACATTTCTACGTGTCAACCACTATACAAACTTAAAGACCAGGTGCCCAAATGGTGGCCTTGGGACTGGCGTAAACAAAGCTTGTTCCAAAACAACAGTTAATCACTTTCTACCAGAACGCAGTTGTGGGCGCACAGGCTTTGTTTTTTCATTAAAATTGCGTTCTTCAAACTCTATAAATGCAACTCTTTCCAGTTGGAAACTCTATGGGAGTGAACGGTGGAGTGGGGGTGCAATCCCCCAACCAGCAGTCCAGTCTCCTGCCAAACTCCCTGCTGCACGGCAACATGAATGCACAGAGGTAGGAATGCGTTTTATACTTCATATATTGGACTTTAAGAGAGTCAAAATGAGTTCATATTTTGGAGGAAGCCTCACTCCCTCCTTCTCTTCTTGTCCGTCATTTCCCAGTTTGATGAGCGATAGCTTGGCGACCCTGAGCTCGATGCCCATGGCGACTCCCCCCTCTGCTCCTGGCATGAGGAAGTCGTGGCATGAAGACATCACACAGGACCTCCGGAACCACCTCGTCCATAAGCTGTGAGTCTGCTGTGTACTGCATGCGCCCTCAAGACATCTTACTAGAGCTGGGAGCTAAAGAAATACACACATTTTTTAGGATTAGAATAAAATGCATGGAAAATAACATGTTGAAAAACAGCAAGAGGTAAACATAAAGTAGTAGCAGTTTGAAGCAGGTTTAGTACTATAAATGCTGATAGTAAGAAGAGATATACTTCATTTAAAAGCTAGAATATGCATGAATACTATATTTACACTATGGATCAACTAGGCACAGTATACAGTGGTGCCAGATAATATTCAGCTCTTGGTTTCATCCTCTTGCCTCAAGTTAATTGTATCTGTGTGTCCTTCTTGTTTGTGCATGTGTGAGAGTAGTGTGCAGGCAATCTTCCCCACTCCTGATCCGGCCGCCCTGAAGGACCGGCGGATGGAGAACCTGGTGGCGTACGCTCGGAAAGTTGAGGGGGACATGTACGAGTCAGCCAACAGCAGGGTAAGAGACCAACACACAATTGGAGAGAAGAAGTATCGGAATATGTTTTTTATCCTAGGTGGAGATTGGGTTTTGTGACGGTTGCTCCATTTTACAACAAAATAAAATGATAGGAAATTAAGTGAAAAATCTGCAATAAAACAATCAGATGAAATAGAATACACCATTTGTTTTATTAAAAGTATTAAATACAATGGAGATAAAAATAAATGTTTATATACATAAGAAATTAAAGTATACGTTTGCTATAAAAGGATATGATAAAAATATGTCAATAAATAAGTGAACATTTTAAAATTGAATCCAAATATTTATATGAATATAGAAATAAAAAGTGCAAAAAAAGGATCAAATTATTTTTGTTGAAGTAAAAATGTGCACATGGTACAATATAAATATGAAATTACAATGCTTGGAGTGTTATTATATTATATTATATTTTGGTGTTAAACTGCCCATTTAAAACGGTTTGTGCTGCTGATGAGCAGCCGCGGAAGTATGTCCCTGTGTGATCCGTCTCAGTTTATAATCGTGTTGAAAGCATTAATTTCCAGTTGAGAAAGTTTAAGTATTAATTTATGCACTGTTGCGATTAAACCTCATAACCTCCTCTGTCCCGGCTGCTGCCTCCTTCTCCAGGCGGAGTACTACCATCTGCTGGCAGAGAAAATCTACAAGATCCAAAAAGAGTTGGAGGAGAAGAGGAGGACGAGACTCCAGAAGCAGGGCATGATGCCCGGCATCCCCTCCCCTGGCCTCCCACAGGTGCCCCCCAGCCTGGGACAGCCCCCCAGCATGGGACAGCCCCCCCTTATGGCTCCTGGGCAATCTCCAAGTAAGTGGACATTTTGTTTTTAGCTCCTTCACACCTTTTTATGTGTGGAGACGCACTTGACTGCATGCTATCAGACTGCAAATAGAAAGACATTTGGCTGCTCAGCTTTTTACATATCAGTAATATTCATATTAATTGGCACAGAAACATGTGTAGTTTAAATGTAGAATAAAAGCACACAAGCAAACAAATTGTCCCTTACGCTTGAATAAATAAAACAAAACAAAAAACCAATTGTTGGTCCTTCACTAGTCCAGCGTTACCTTTTTCACATGCATTTAGGGTGAACCAAAGGGTCTGGAAATGTAGGAAAAGTCTTGCTCAAAATACCCTTTTTACAAACTAACAACTCCTGCAGCAAAAGCGTACTTATAATTGTATGTTTACATACCCAGTAGCAGGTTTCCCCCAGTGTGTGAATTGTCTGAACAAGTACTGTTTATGCAGAAGCGTAATGAACAGTAAGGCCTACGTAACAGCTACTGAAAGTACTTGTTTAGACATGTGAGATCTGGATTGATATGGACATGATACTGCATGAGTCGCGTAAAACAAGTTTTCCACACAGCCCGAGTAATATTTCTCAGTTTTTCTCACCCTTTTTAAACACATTTTGGTCACCTATGGTTTTACTGGTATTGAGTAATCCTGTAACTCCTCTCTCCCCGTCAGATGGTCCTCACGCTGATCCATCCATGGTCCGACCAGCTGGACCCAATCAGATGGTCAACAGGATCCAGAGCCCGGGAGGTATGTCTAGTATTTGTAAATAATATTATTAGAAAGGCAGCCAGACTGCTTTCAACAACTAGGCCAGATCCAAGGTTAATACAAATGGATATTAATGAATAGAATGCTTCGGACAGGCTCTGTGTTGCAGAAGCTTTAAAGCAATCCTAGTTAATAATAAGAGAACAAATAACCATGTGAGTTTACTGAACAAGAAACAGGACCTACAATTGGTCAAAATGACCCCCAATTAGGAACTAAGCTTCTGTTATGCAGACACACCTTTGACCTTTGGTATAAAGAGGGACCATATTCCGTTCTCCTTGCCTTTTTTAATTTAGACATCCTTTCTGTCCTCCTTTTCTTCTAGGAATGAACCAGTTTGGTGGTCAGATTGGGATGCAGTCGATGGGTCAGAGGTCTCCTCTGCATGCTCCAATGAACCAGGTTGGCACCACCATTAAATACTTCATCTTCCCAATGTTGTTCCACCTCCAGAACCACACTTCCACTTCTTTATTTGGCTGAAAGTATGACATATTTATGCACAACTTCACTCACCCCTCGCTTTGTCCTTTGCAGATGGGTATGGGAGCTCCGCGCATGGGTCAGCCCAACGCCTCACAGATACAGAACCAGTATCTCCCCCCGGGTCAGTTCCCCGGCTCCAGCCCTGGACACGGCTCCGGCCCGGCTGGCATGAACCAGCAGGGAGCTCAGACTGCAGTGCCACAGGTTAGCATTCAGAGACAGAGTGCTGGTACCTTGTAAAGATGAGTTTAATGGCAAGGGGGGACTTTGGACTTTGCAAAAGCAGACAAAGCATGTGATGAAAGGAAGCCGACATTTCTTTAGTTGACTTTAAAGCCTGCAGAATGAATGAGGATAAACACAGGTTTAAAAAGGTAAATTAAGAAATACATTATGTAAAAGATTCTATAAACAATTCGACAACTGAAACATAGTTGTAGAATTAAAATACAATTATGAAAAAAATCTAAAAATATTCTAAATAAAGAACAATGAAATTATCCTTAAGAAATGCAACAAAAACACTATTATGGAATAAATTACCATAAATACAAAAAAGGGCAAAATGTTTAGCTATACAATATAACTGTTATTGAATGACAGATGAGTTTTGTGAATCTTTTCTTAACCCCCCCTCTTCCTCTGTGCAGCAGAACCAGATGTCCACGCCACCCTCCCTCCCGGCCAGCAGCCCTGCAGCTCAGTCTGCCTCCTCTGCTCCGGGCTCCGCGGCCCCCGCAGGCTCCATGGGATCCGGTAGTGCCACCCCCAACCAGCCCACCTCCTACCCTCACTGCCCCCCCATCCGAACAAACTCCCCGTCGCCGGCACGCAGCTTAACGCCTCAACCGCATCAAACGCCCCCCACGTTACCTCGCTCTCAGACGCCGCAGCCACAGACTCCCAGCACACCGCAGCAGCAACAACAACAACAACAACAACAACAGTTGCAACAGCACCAACAGCAACAACACCAACAACAGCAGCAGCAGCAACAACAACAACACCAACAACAGCAGCAGCAGCAGCAGCAACAACAACAACAACAACAGCATCAACAGCAGCAACAACAACAACAACAACATCATCAACAGCAGCAGCAGCAGCAACAGCCAACGGGCAACTCTGTGAGCTCCGAGAAAGCCAATCAGATTCAACAACAGGGGGGTCCGGCTTCCTCAGGACCTCCATCAGGTCAACCTGCTTCGGTGCCTACCCAGAATGCACATGTGCCAATGCAGCGTCCTCAGACCCCGGTGAGTACATCCTTTCTTTCCCAACAACCCAGATGTGTTATTCTCAAACCTCCCGTAAGCCTGGCTGATGCTTTTACCAGAAGTGCAAATGTTAAAGTAGTTCTAAAAAAGTAAAATGGATTTGAGAAAAATTCGGATGATCAAAAAGTACAACAGTGATGGAAAGAAAATCATGCGTCCTGCTGCAGATTCCACCGTCCCATTTGTAAACCTCTCTCCATCTCTCTGTGCTTTTCTCCCTCAGCTCTCTCCAAAGCCTTCTCTGACCGCAGACAGTCAGGTCTCCACTCCGGGCTCGGTCAGCAGCAGCGCCGACACCAGCTCTCAGCTCACCCTGAACGAGGGCTCCGCTCCCAGCCAGGAAGAAGTGAAGATGGAGGTGAAGAAGCAGCAGGAGGAGGACGACGAGGGGGCCGACACTGAAGGAGAGGGCAAGGGGAAGATGGGGAAGGGTCAACGAGACATAAAAGAGGAAAAACCAGAGGTGACATTGTCTTTGTCAAACTTACTGAAGTCTTGAAATGTCTGACATGAATATCCCCCCTCTGACACTTTCATCCTCCCCTCAGATAAAGAAAGAGAAGACGTCCGGAGACGGGTGTAAAGGCGAGCCCATGGACACGTCTTCATTCTCGGCCTCATCGACACCATCGACGGGCGAGGACAAGAAGCCGGAGGTGAAAAAGGAGCCCAAAGAGGAGGAGGATGCTTCAAACAGCGGCTCCCCAGCCAGCGAGAAGAGCAAGAAGAAAAGTGAGTTTGGACCTCCTCAATCACCGTCACCTGCACATTGATCAGAAGTGTGGTCTTGGGTGAAAATAGAAGTTTAAATATGAGTGAATTTCCTGTAAAGGTCTATTTTGACGAGTGAATTTGTGTCGTTGACCAATAGCAAGCTGTCTTCATCATGCTGATAATTCAGGTAATGTGAATCCTGGGAATCCAATATGGAGGAAGGAAGGAGGATCATAGTTTATTTTACCCCTTATGTTGGTGTTATAACTGCTCCTCAAAACAATGATGTTTTTACACCTGTTTATTGAAGCAAATCTGCATCTCTGCAAGTCATCAGCTCTGTGCTATCCTTTATATACAGGAGAGAGGAGACAGTTGTTAAGTAGCCAAAATGTACAAAAGTACTATTACCAACAATCCACCAAAAAGTACAAACATGACCGTGCTGACTTTCCAAAAATACAGGAAGCCATGGTAGCTTTTTTTAGCCAATAACTTTGAATACACTTCCTCTGTCTGGATGGGAAAGACTGCATATAATAGAAATAATTGAAGCAACTATTTAACCAATCAGATCTTATATTTGAGTGTTGTACAGTGGGGCAAAAAAGTATTTAGTCAGCCACCAATTGTGCAAGTTCTCCCATTTAAAAAGATGAGAGAGGCCTGTAATTTTCATCATAGGTACACTTCAACTATGAGAGACAGAATGGGGGAAACAATCCAGGAAATCACATTGTAGGATTTTTAATGAATTAATTGGTAAATTCCTCGGTAAAATAAGTATTTGGTCACCTACAAACAAGCAAGATTTCTGGCTCTCACAGACCTGTAACTTCTTCTTTAAGAGGCTCCTCTGTCGTCCACTCGTTACCTGTAATAATGGCACCTTTTTGAACTCGTTATCAGTATAAAAGACACCTGTCCACAACCTCAAACAGTCATACTCCAAACTCCACTATGGCCAAGACCAAAGAGCTGTCAAAGGAGACCAGAGACAACATTGTAGACCTGCACCAGGCTGGGAAAACTGAATCTGCAATAGGTAAGCAGCTTGGTGTGAAGAAATCAACTGTGGGAGCAATTATTAGAAAATGGAAGACATACAAGACCACTGCTAATCTCCCTCGATCTGGGGCTCCACGCAAGATCTCACCCCGTGGGGTCAAAATGATCACAAGAACGGTGAGCAAAAATCCCAGAACCACACGGGGGGACCTAGTGAATGACCTGCAGAGAGCTGGGACCAAAGTAACAGAGGCTACCATCAGTAACACACTACGCCGCCAGGGACTTAATCCTGCAGTTCCAGACGTGTCCCCCTGCTTAAGCCAGTACATGTCCAGGCCCGTCTGAAGTTTGCTAGAGGGCATTTGGATGATCCAGAAGAGGATTGGGAGAATGTCATATGGTCAGATGAAATCAAAATGGAACTTTTTAGTAAAAACTGAACTCGTCGTGTTTGGAGGAGAAAGAATGCAGAGTTGCATCCAAAGAACACCATACCTACTGTGAAGCATGGGGGTGGAAACATCATGCTTTGGGGCTGTTTTTCTGCAAAGGGACCAGGACGACTGATCCGTGTAAAGGAAAGAATGAATGGGGCCATGTATCGTGAGATTTTGAGTGAAAACCTCCTTCCATCAGCAAGGGCACTGAAGATGAAGCGTGGCTGGGTCTTTCAGCATGACAATGATCCCAAACACACCGCCAGGGCAACGAAGGAGTGGCTTCGTAAGAAGCATTTCAAGGTCCTGGAGTGGCCTAGCCAGTCTCCAGATCTCAACCCCATAGAGAATCTTTGGAGGGAGTTGAAAGTCTGTGTTGCCCAGCGAAAGCCCCAAAACATCACTGCTTTAGAGGAGATCTGCATGGAGGAATGGGCCAAAATACCAGCAACAGTGTGTGAAACCGTGTGAAGACTTACAGAAACGTTTGACCTCTGTCATTGCCAACAAAGGGTATATAACAAAGTATTGAGATGAACTTTTGTTATTGACCAAATACTTATTTTCCACAATAATTAGAAAATAAATTCTTTAAAAATCCTACAATGTGATTTTCTGGATTTTGTTTCTCATTTTGTCTCTCATAGTTGAGGTATACCTATGATAAAAATTACAGGCCTCTCTCGTCTTTTTAAATGGGAGAACTTGCACAATTGGTGGCTGACTAAATACTTTTTTGCCCCACTGTATGTCTTTTTAAAAAATGGACCTCGAGTCTCTTCAAGAAAGCTGAAGGATTGATTATCTATAAAGCCTTAAATCACAATTCAAGAACACATTTGTCTCAGTGGGCTGTTCAGTCTGTATTACGACATATGACAGAGACCCTGGTAGCACACAGAGAAACTCATAGAGAAACCCCACAGGATGTCAACAATCTTCCAGGTGTTGTCAGAAAATAATACCTCTGAAATGCCTCAGAGAGGAGACGCCTCGTTGTAGTGTGTTACAGTGCCTCTTCCTCTCCCCTTTCACTCCTCACTGTGTTTCTCTCACTGCTACTCTTCCAGTCTTCAAGCCGGAGGAGCTGCGTCAGGCTCTGATGCCCACCCTGGAGGCTCTGTACCGGCAGGACCCCGAGTCCCTGCCCTTCCGCCAGCCGGTGGACCCCCAGTTACTGGGAATACCCGTACGTATTCGAACTAGTAACAAAACTAACCTGGTAAGGGACTGCACTGGCTGCCATTTTGCTTCCTCTGAAAAAGTAGCTTTTTTTTTTTTTTTTTTTTTTAATTATTCTTTATTTTGTCATCTTAATTTTTCTTTCTCCTTTGTCATAGATGTCACAATGTCTGAGTTAGTTTAAAACATCTGCTTCAAGTTTATTTAATCTTTTAGTTTACTCTCCTCCCATCGCTTGACAGAAGCTAAGAAAATTAGATTTGGATGTGCGTGCGTGTGCGTTTCCTTTTTGAAACTTCTTGTCATTTGTAAATCAAAGCAATGACTTGTGTGAACGGTTGCCTTTTCTTTGATGGAACAAGGTGCAAAAGGGATTAAAATATAGTAGTCTGTAAACAAAAGGAAGACATTTTTCACACGGAAATTAAGATTTTTGTGCTGACAACACATTTGTAACCCCCCCCCAAATGTAAGAATCTAAAAGTAATTGAATATAAAAGGACCCCGCCTCCATCAGAGCATTATTCCTATTTAATTCCTCTATATTTATAATCCAATTTTTAATTTGCTTCCAATTGTTCGAGTCAATTGCTTTCATTTATCACCTATTATTTATTTGATTACATTTTAGTTTTTATTTTAAATCATGTTTTTTTTTAGTTTTTTTTTTAGCTTTCATCCCATTGCTAGCTTTCTAGTTCAGTTCCTCACCAGTAGTAGTGTGTAGGTGTTCAAGCTGGCGGTGTGCAGAGGTTGGGCAATGACTATTTTACCCTCATTAAATCCAAATTAGAGGAAAATCCTCACTTCAAATTCAAGACTCAGTATGTGCATACATACAGTTTGAAATCACTAAATATTGAAATATTGAACCCAGAGGGAAGGTGTCCGTCCTCCCGCTGCCTCGTGCAGTGTGTGGTTTAATACAGAGCAGTGATGAGGCTTTTGGCTCAAGTGATCCAACTTACTACTGTTGTGTGATTATCTAACACAATTATTTGGATGTAAGTTGTAACGTTTATCACTTCTGTTGGATATTTTCAAGACAGAGGGTCTGTTTCCTAACTGTGTTTGCCATGGTGACACCAAGACGGACCGTGCTCTTTTAAATTCACACCTCCTCTTGTTCCAAATTTGGTTGATTCTCCAAAAAAAAGCATTTCTTTTCCTCGCCATCTTCTCCGTTCCTTTCTCAAATTTAGTTTGGAGGAGCAGCAGATGTCGGTAAAGGAAATATGCAGACTGGTCCTCCCCATCTTTACATTTGCTTCCCCTCAGCACTGTTGGCTTTAACTCCTGCCATCGTATCGCCAGACTCTTTGTTGCTTTTATATAATAAGGCAGTGATTTTCTGTCTGCCTGTTGCTGTTTCCACTGCTCTGTTCTTCTTGGTTTTGCACCCTTAATGCTTCCCGAGGCTGAAGGCTTTCTTTGCTTTCAGATTTCCACAGAAGCATCAACCGCAGTGTGGCTAAATGACAAGATATGTTTATAAGGATGTATACGTGTTAGCTCGAGCTTGTTTCCTTTAGTATTTAGCGGTAGAGGACAGAGTTGTGGCGGTATCCTGGTCCCTGAATGCAGCACAGATTTATTGGAGGGTGCAAAGCAGAGAGCTGAGGGCAGAAGTTGTCATGTCTCTCTGTTTGCACGCAAACCTTCTTTTCTGCAGCGCTCAACTACATTGTCCTCCCTGCACCCTCTTCTTCTCTCCCTCCTCTGGTCCCGCCTGGATCATCTCACCTGATGACCACAACCCTGATGCTGACGATCATACTCTTCTTCCCCCTATTTCTCTCCCCCCCTTCTTCAACCACACTTTACCACATGATCCTTGATGGCGCCAACCCCAAGCAGGACTACTTTGACATCGTGAAAAACCCCATGGACCTGTCGACCATCAAAAGGAAGCTGGACACGGGACAGTACCAGGAGCCGTGGCAGTACGTGGACGACATCTGGCTGATGTTCAACAACGCCTGGCTGTACAACCGCAAGACGTCGCGCGTCTACAAGTACTGCTCCAAGCTGGCCGAGGTGTTCGAGTCCGAGATCGACCCCGTCATGCAGGGCCTCGGGTACTGCTGTGGGAGGAAGGTAAGGCTTGGTTTAGGGTTTTCTAATCTTGTGTGGTCCCAGATGAGGATTATTTCCCTTTAGTGGAGCTATTTTTCATTCCCCTTTTAAGTCAGGAATAGGTTTGGGTTTCCTTCATTTTGAGTCGCATTGTTTTAAGTAACAGGTTGCACAATCATCCAGAGTTGGATCTATTCAGTGGTCCATGTTTTTAGTTTCTTCCAGTTCAATTAAACTCCAACAAAGCACAAACAAAGCAGGTGGTAAACAAAAGCGACATGTCCTTGTTAATTGCTTTTCTAGCATCTTTGTTTTGTTTTTTCTCTAAAAATAAGGACACCTATCGTAAGTGTCTGTTGAATATGAGGCTACAGCTAGCCGTTCATTAGCTTAGCATAAGGTTTAAACCAGATGAGATCAGCCTGAGAATCTAGAGTGTTTTTAGCTGTGATTTTTGTCAAAGTGAATCTTACTTTATTAATCCTGGCTGAAGACGACTCTGAGAACAGTGTCATTCATTCAGTTTGTGTCCGATGTTCCTCAGATAACAAATCTTCACACATCTCTTGTCTCTTCTTATCCCTGCAGTTTGAGTTTTCCCCCCAAACTCTGTGCTGCTACGGAAAACAGTTATGTACCATCCAACGAGACGCTGCTTATTTCAGCTACCAGAACAGGTAAGGGCTTTCGACGCATTGGAAACACTTGTAGAAAATATTATGGGCACCTTGCTGTTGTGTTTCTGCACAGTGTGTATTATATTTCCTGTATGCAACCAGTGCAATCACAGAGGAGTTTTAATTTGGCTTCAAATGGTTACCCTGGCATCATCTTCCATCTTCATAGCTCACCGTTTTATTAAATCTCCATTATGGTTTCATTCATAAAGTGGGCTCCTGTCTTCCGAAGCACTCACCGACTAACTTCACAACACTTTCATAAATAACGACAGCAGGAAGTGTTGCCTCTACTCTCTTCCACAGGGGAAAGGTTCCCACTTTATGAATGAACTGAAGGATGATGGGTCTCTGTTGCTTTACCGTTTATTTTTTTCCTCATCCGCCCCTTCATGTCCTGAGACTCATACCCCCCCCCCTCCTCCTCCTCAGCTCCTAGTGGTCTCTCATGTTGCTGTAATGTTGTTGTTGTTTACCACTGGACGTCTGACGCTAATCTTTGCTTTGCCTTGGCTCTCTGTCCTCTGTTGGTTGTTGTTCACATCCTGTCCCCCCTCCCTCTCTGTCCCCTCCATTGTCTTACCTGTAACGATTTATTTCACGCTTTTTTAATATTCATTTTGACTCCCCTTTCCCCGTCCCTTCTCCCCCCTTCTCTCCCTCCTTTTTTAACGCTTGTGATGTCTGCATTGGCCTGTTTTGGTGTGACCAATCATCCACTCCAAAATTTGCGCGCAAAATCAAAACACCCGCCCACACAAAAACCCTGCATCACGATTGGCTGCTTCCTCCTGGCGACGACCTTCCTTGCCCTCTGCCTCCTCCTGTGTGTCCTGCCCTGCCCTGATTGGCGGCTGCTTCTCCGTGCCCTCTCTGTGATTGGCTGTGCTGATGACGAACGGTGTAGTTCACCAAAATATGGGCTTCTTGCTGACAGGTACCACTTCTGTGAGAAGTGTTTCAACGAAATCCAGAGCGAGACCGTTTCCCTGGGGGACGACCCCTCCCAGCCTCAGACGTGAGTACCGCCGCACACTTCCTGTCTTCCTCTCACACACTCGCAGCAGACACCACACACACCACATTAAAAACATACACTTTCTCATGTAATGCTTGTCCAGCTGAGCAGTTGGGCAATGTACCAGCTTTCATTAACTCCTTTTTTTGGATTTCAATCAACAAAAAGTTGACATCAGACACAGTCAAAAAGCCAAAATAACTGCAACTCCAGACATTATATTACAACTCTTGAACATGTGTATATAATCTTAATAAGATGAGTATTAATTATAAGGTTACCTGCAAACAATAAATAAAGAATTAGCAATGTGGTGTGGTCTGTTTCATGATAATGCCTGTGTTCAAATTAAATGATACTCGATTTCTCATTTCTGTGACATGATCTTGAGCTAGACGCTTTTTATAGTCACTCGTCAGGATATTTACCTCGCTAATGGAAATGAACTACTATCAACTTATTTATGCTTTAATCTCCATCCTTTATACCTTCTTGCTTCATCCCATCGCTATCCCTGAGGGGAAATTATAGATATTTCAGCAGCACAAGGACAAAAAGTACTATAACATTAAAAGAGAGGCCTAATAAAAGGTATATAACAACTGAACTCAATTAAGAATAGATCATACATAGTGACTGTTGTATTATCCCTTTAACATCCCATTTGACCCGTTTTTTTTTACCCACAAGTGACGTTCGGATTAAAGAAAATGTTCTAATTTGAAGTATCACACGTATATATTTGGCGCTATATTATTCCAGTTTTTCAAGCTTCATGTTTACCACGAGGGAAACGATCAAACAGGAGTATTTTTAAGGGGGCACGAGTTCAATCAAATGTAAATATTAAACCCTAAATATCCTGTGTATCATATTCCTAATTGGTATGTTTAGAAATGAATGATCTTTACTAAAACTTCCATTTATCAAATTAACGGGTTATGGAGTTTTATGATTTGGGAATACCAAATGTTCCAGCCTCTGAAGAGTTGCTGCTTTTCCACGTTTTATTTCACTGTATATGGAATGTTTTTTGGGCAAACTGAGACGTTATATGACTCTTTGAAGCTGTGGCGGGTATTTTTCACTATGTAAAGACCAAATGAGCTAATTGAAAAGTAATTTGATCGATCAATGGCAATTATTTCCTAAGTTGAAGCTATAATTAAATGGGATTTAGAAACAATGGACGCAAAGGGTCCTTTTTTAGGCAGTATTTCGACTGTCTTTCAATGAAACACTTTCAATATCTACATCACCAGTGTATAATAACCATGTTTTATGTGTATTCTTATTATTCTGTGAGTGTTACAGTGGTTAACTTCCACATTTTCTCCACAGCACCATCAGCAAAGAGCAATTCCAGCGAAAGAAGAACGACACACTCGACCCCGAGTTGTACGTCCTCTTTTTTTACTCTCATTAATAACGGTTTCCCACCATCCCTGTGATCCTTTTCAAATCTATAAGTATTGTATCAAGATTTCAGATTTAAAAACAAAGGGATTGTAATGCTAATAAATCCCTTTTTTCAATTAAGAATTGGATTTAAATATCATTACTTTATTTATTTAGCTTCTCTGTGTCTCCTTTAGATCAAACGGGGTGTTTTCTATACTGTGACACGTTGCGTTAGTAACTGGTGTCTGTCTTTTCTCTCCCGCTCTCTCTTCTCTCAGACTTGTGGAATGTATTGACTGTGGTCGTAAAATGCACCAGATCTGCGTGCTGCATCATGATACCATATGGCCTTTGGGGTAAGCCAGCTATCAAACGCACATACTCACACACACACACACTCTATAAATTCTGTTTCTGTATGGGTCTGGAAAATTAATCGGACCTTCTTTGTTTTTTCTTTAAAAAAAAGCTTTAGATTCATCCAAAGCATCGATAAAGGTGCTCGGGGGGAGAAAATACTAACACACATGAATAAACATTCTCAAGTAGCTGTGGAGTAGCTATTTTAAGATCAATGTTTATAATAACAGACTTTGAGCTGCAGTTTGAAGAAGGTGTTAAAGCTGAGATTATATAGAGCCGTTAAAGCTGATTTAAAGGAAGGACATTAAAGACATCTCTTAATCTATGTCATGTTGCTCTACTTCATTTAACCTTTTACTCTTCTCTTTCCTCCCGTACAGTTTCACATGCGACAACTGCCTGAAAGCGGCCAACAAGACGCGGAAAGAGAACAAATACGCGGCCAAAAGTAAGTCCTTTCATGCCTGTGTTTATTTTCATCCTATCCATGTGATATATGGATAGACTGGGGGGAAACAGAAATCCTTTATCCGTCCCACAGAGGGGAAATGTACATTGTTAAAGTAGCACACAGACAGATAAAAGGCAAAATCAAATCAATAGGATATTTAATAAAGAGGCAAGCACAGGTTAAATACAATCAGGTGTCCGTGAAGTTCAGGATCTACTCTAGTCTTCTCTGTGGCTTAAAGGTGGTTTGGTAAATGTAAGACTTAAAAGCAGACTAAACGAGTATTTTCTAGACATTAAAAACAAGTATTTCTTTTCGGCAGTTTCAGAATCTGAGAAGATGGAAATCACGATACTTGTATAACGCAATTGTTCAGAATCCCATCCCTATTGATAACCAGCTGTCTAAAAAGTTGAGGAAAAGGCTTGTGAGGGTGATTGAAATGTCCATAGCTGCATTAGCTTTCATTAGATGTCATTAAGCTGACACTTATCCAACAACATGTGCGCTGAACTGTGAATCAAACTCAGATAAAAAGCCATAAACCTGCAGCTTTTAACGACCCCTACTATTGTAAGAGCGTAACTCTGACACCTCTCTCTTCCTCCTCCTCCTGCAGGGCTTCCTCAGACTAAGCTGGGGAACTATCTGGAGACGCGAGTGAACGACTACATCAGGAAGCAGAACCTCCCCGAGTCCGGAGACGTCACCATCCGGGTCGTCCACGTGTCGGACAAAGTGACCGAGGTCAAGCCGGGCATGAAGTCCAGGTAGGAGGTCGCTTTTCACTGCTGGGTCAAACATGGACGTGTGGTGGATCTCGTCTCACAGACTCAAACCCTTTTTTAACACACACACTCTGAGATGACTTCCCGTTCCCAAAGCTGGTTGTTGTGCTCTCAAATGTCCTGATTTTTATGCTGATCTGAAAGCTGATGCAAATTTTTAAAAGCAACAGTTCAACATGAAAATAAACGACTAAGTGTACATTTTATTATTTCATTTGTCAGAGAAGTAAATCAGCCTCTACACTCCATAAATCATGTGCAACAAGCTTTAATATCCATTAAAACATTATAAACAGATCTGTAGCTGTGTTCTAAAATATAGCGTGCATATGGGCTTTGCGGTCCAAGTTGGTTCTGACCAGCAGGGGGTGCTAGTTGATGGACCGGTTTCCAGGCAGCATTTCCTCCACACCAATGCAAAAACAAATGCTTAAGGATGTTGTTGCCAGGCAACAGCTGGTTGACACAGAGTGGACATCAGGCTGTAACAAGAACTTAAATACTTTATTTATCCTGTGATGAAATTGGGTTCATGACAGTATCTCCATCCTTAAATGAAATAAATAATTCTATAAAAAGTTTAAAAAATGTATACAATTATTTGACGTTGAAGTCAAACGTCCGATAAAGGATCAGTGATAAAGAATTAAAAGTAATTTTATTTCTGAGGACCTCTCCTGTGTTATCTCACCCTGTTTGTGTTCTCCCCTCAGGTTTGTGGACAGCGGGGAGATGTGCGCCTCCTTCCCATACAGGATGAAAGCCCTGTTTGCATTCGAGGACATCGACGGAGCAGACGTGTGTTTTTTCGGGATGCACGTCCAGGAGTACGGCTCCGACTGCCCGCCCCCCAACCAGAGGCGAGTGTACATCTCCTACCTGGACAGCGTGCACTTCTTCCAACCGCGACTCATCAGAACGAATGTCTACCACGAGATCCTGCTGGGATACCTGGAGTACGTCCGGAGGATCGGGTAAGAGAAAAAAACATTATGCCTTGCATGAAAATGAACATAAAAAAAGGGAATAAAAATACTTTTTACTAATGAATTCATGCCTTCCTGTTTCAGGTACACGACGGGTCACATCTGGGCCTGTCCGCCCAGTGAAGGCGACGACTACATCTTCCACTGTCACCCCGCCGACCAGAAGATCCCCAAGCCAAAACGGCTGCAGGAGTGGTACCGGAAGATGCTGGACAGAGCTGTGTCTGAGCGCATCGTTCACGACTACAAGGTGAGTCTTGAGTTATTGTTCAGACCTAGAACAGCTATCGCTCTGATTTAATTCAGCAGTCAAGGATAACATCTGGACCTTAGATATAAAATGGACATGCTCTTAAACATATTTCTCTTTGTTTCTCAGGACGTCTTCAAGCAGGCGACAGAGGACCGGCTGACGAGCGCTAAAGAGCTTCCGTACTTCGAGGGAGACTTCTGGCCCAACGTCCTGGAGGAGAGCATCAAGGAGCTGGAGCAGGAGGAGGAGGAGAGGAAGAGGGAGGAGAACAGCACCTCCAACGAGTGCACAGACGTGAGTACTACAAGAGTCCACATCATCATCATTCTGATTTTTGTCCTGGCGGTGCTCTGACTTTAAATGGTTTGCAGGTGACGAAAGCAGACAGCAAGAATGCCAAAAAGAAGAACAATAAGAAGACGAGCAAGAACAAGAGCAGCCTGAGCCGAGCCAACAAGAAGAAACCGGGGATGCCCAACGTCTCCAACGACCTCTCCCAGAAACTCTACGCCACCATGGAAAAACATAAGGAGGTCCGCACGTCCACTTTGATCCAATGTGATAAATGGCTTAATTATAGGACATAATGCCGCCTCGTGTCACATTGACTCCACTTTACAATTTAAAGCTATTTAATGAAACCCTGACTGTACAAAGATCCTCCAGCTGACCCTCTCCCCTTCGATCCCCAGGTCTTCTTTGTGATCCGTCTCACCGCCGCCAACTCGCTGCCCCCCATCTCGGACCCAGACCCCCTGATGGCCTGCGACTTGATGGACGGCCGAGATGCCTTCCTGACTCTGGCCCGGGACAAACATCTGGAGTTCAGCTCCCTGCGCCGGTCCAAGTGGAGCTCCATGTGCATGCTGGTGGAGCTGCACAACCAGAGCCAGGACCGCTTCGTCTACACCTGCAACGAGTGCAAGCACCACGTGGAGACCCGCTTCCACTGCACCGTCTGCGAGGTGAGGAACACACATTCACTCAAATCCTGCTCTTATGACTTTGAGTCGGACTGGAGAACAAACTATAGCAGGAGAACACTGATCCTGTGGATAGTTTAAATGAAATGAAATGGGTTTTAGTGTTGCCGAATAGACAATGTTACCTCTCTGAGATCACTCAGCTAAACATACTATGTTGAGTCAACTCTTTAACTGTAAAACAATTATTATATCTAAGTTACATTGCAGATTTCCTTGGTTTCCAATCAGTATTTGAAATCAAGTCAGTTTTGCACATTATTTATAGAAGTGTTGCACAAAATATGGTTCATAAAATCAGACATGAAATATTTTATTTAACATGCATTATTTACTCCAGTTCTTTGGTTCATACTTATTTTCCCGTCTTTCTTCTCCCCCTCCCTCCTCCAGGACTACGACCTCTGCATCACCTGCTACCACGCCAAAGGTCACGAGCACAAGATGGACAAGCTGGGTCTGGGTCTGGACGACGACAGCAACAACGCGTCGGCAGCAGCCACCCAGAGCCCCGGAGACTCGCGCCGCCTCAGCATCCAGCGCTGCATCCAGTCGCTGGTGCACGCCTGCCAGTGCCGCAACGCCAACTGCTCGCTGCCGTCCTGCCAGAAGATGAAGCGCGTGGTGCAGCACACCAAGGGCTGCAAGAGGAAGACCAACGGGGGCTGCCCCATCTGCAAGCAGCTGATCGCGCTGTGCTGCTACCATGCCAAACACTGCCAGGAAAACAAGTGTCCTGTCCCGTTCTGCCTCAACATCAAGCAGAAGCTCCGTCAGCAGCAGCTGCAGCACCGGCTCCAGCAGGCGCAGATGCTGAGGCGGAGGATGGCCAGCATGCAGAGGGTGGGGCAGCCGGCCGTCGGTCCTCCAGGAGCCGTAGGCCTTCCATCGCCCGGGAACAATGGCACGGCTCCCAGCACCCCGACGTCTGGTGGAACACAGCCTCCAACCCCCCAGACGCCGACTCAGACCGGTCCTCCAGCACCGCAGCAGGGAATGGGTCAGCAGCAGCAGCAGCAGCAGCAGCAGCAGCAGCAGCAGGGGGGGGGGATGCCTCCACAGAGCGGCATGCCTCCTCACAACATGCACCATCAATTCCAGCAGATACAGGGTGGGGGAGGCGGGGGGATGATGAGCTCCCCCCAACATCAGATGCTCCCTCAGGTCCAGCAGCAGGGCAACCCGCAGCAGCACCAGAACAATCTGCCTCCGTACGCCGGCCGGCCCCCGGGCTCCTCCCCACTCCACCAGTCGCAGGGCAAACCCGGACTCCTCGGCTCCGCCACACCCCCCCAGCAGCAGCAGCAACAGCAGCTCGGAGGCATGGCAGGAAACGTTGGAGGGCCACAACTTCCCAACCAGCCTCAGTGCCCGTCGTCCCTGCAGCAGCACCCCAACTCCGGACCCCCCCCTGCAGCGGTGGAGATCGCCATGAAGATCCAGCAGGTGGCGGACGCTCAGAGGAAGATGGCTCTGCAGAGACAGGCAGCTGCGGGTCTGATGCCCTCTCACCCCCACCATCAGCAGGGGCAGGGGCAGCAGATGGGCATGGGGCACCCGGGGGCCGCTGGGATGGTTGTATCCCAGGGTTTGCCCCCTCAGAACCAGGCAGCAGTGGCAGCAGCTCGGGCCCACATGGACCAACAGCAAGGGGCCCCATCCGGGATGATGGTTGGTGCTGGAGGGCCCATGCAGCAGCCCCCCCAGCAGGGTAACATGCCGCAGGGCCAGATGCCCCCTCAGGTTCAGCTGCAGCAGCAGAGGATGGGGCCCCCACATCAAAACCCCCAGCAGCCGCAGTGGGCGGGTCAGGGGATTCCCCCCCAGCAGAGGCAGGTCATGATGAGCCAGATGAACCATCCGGCCTTGACTGCAGCTCAACAACAGCAAATGCAGCAACAGCAACAACAACAGCAACAACAACAACAACAACAACAACAGCAGCAGCAAATGCAGCAGCAACAACAACAACAACAACAGCAGCAGCAGCAGCAACAACAACAACAACAACAGCAGCAATCTCAGGGCCACTTGATGAACATGGCCCAACAGCAGCCAGGTGCCGGAGGCGGGATCCCTGGAGGGATGGTTCCTGGAGTTGCCGGGGTCCCCGGGGCCGCAGGGGGGAACATCCCCCAGGCGGCCCTGCAGGAACTGCTGCGGACCCTGCGCTCCCCCAGCTCTCCGCACCAGCAGCACCAGGTCCTCAACATCCTGCGCTCCAACCCGCAGCTCATGGCCGCATTCATCAAGCAGAGGGCCTCCAAATACAAAGGGGGCCCGGGCGGGCCAGGCGGTGTCCCCGGAGGGCCCCCAGGAGGGCCTGTTGGGAACGTCATGGTGGGAGGAGGCGGCCCCCAGGTGAACATGGGGGGTCAGGGAGGAGCCAATGTTAACATGGCGACCATGGCCCAGCAGCTGCAGCAGCAGCAGCAGCAGCAGCAACAACAACAACAACAACAACAACAACAGCTGCATCAACAACAACAACAGCAACAACTACAGCAGCAACAACTACAACAGCAGCAACAGTTGCAACAACAGCAACTACAACAACAGCAGCAGCAGCCGCAGCAGAGGCCGATGCTCAGCAGTTTACAGCAGCAGCAGGTTGCAGCTATCCAGCAGCAGCAGCAGCAACAACAGCAACAACAGCAACAACAACAACAAGGTGGAGGGAGGGGGATGCCGGGCCAAGGGCCACAGATGGGAAATATCAACAACCCCCAGTTTAGAGAGCTGCTCATGAGACGGCATCTCCAGCAACAGCAGCAGCAACAACAACAACAACAACAACAACACCAACAACAACAACAGCAGCCACAGCAGCAGATGGGAGTGACCCACGGTCAGTTCCAACAGCCGCAGCCCCCTCAGCAGGGCTACATGGGGCAGCCTGGGATGCAGCCTCCTACTGCTGGTCAGGGGCCTCCGGGAGGTCAGCCTCTGGGCCCCCAGCAACCCGGTGGGGGTCCTCAGGGCCAGCAGGGCCAGGGATACTCAGTGGCCCAGCAGCAGGTCCTGCAGCAGCGGCTGCAGCACCAGCACCACCTGCAGATGCAGCAGCAGCAGCAGCAGCAGAACGCCATGTCCGGCCTGCAGGGCGGCGACGCAGGGCCTGGTGGAGGGGGGGGTCCTCAGCAGCCCCCTCAGGGGCCGCAGCCCCCTCAAGGGGGACCCCCGTCGACTCAGGTTCTGCTCCAGCAGGCCCTCCACCAGAGGCTCCTCCAGCAGCAGCAGCAGCACCTGGGCCCCGGGGGGTCTCCAGCCCAGCACAGCAACCCCATGAGCCCCCAGCAGCCGCAGCAGATGGCTCAGTCCCCGCACCCCCACCCCCACCTGCAGAACCAGGCGCTGTCCTCGTCACTCGCTAACCAGGTCCGATCCCCGCAGCCGTCGCCCCGACCACAGTCGCAGCCGCCGCATTCCAGTCCGTCGCCGCGCATGCAGCCGCAGCCGTCCCCCCACCACATTTCCCCCCAGATGCAGACGGGATCCCCCCACCCGGGTCACATGAACCAGCACCACCCAGGGATGGTGGTCCAGCAGCAGCAGCAGCCAGGGAACCAGCAGCAGCAGAACTCTATGGATCAGTTTGGGTCAGACCCGAGCGCCATGCTGTCCCAGCTGAGCGGCATGGCGGGTCTCCACGGGCCGGGGGGGGGCAGCGGGCAGGACCCTCTGGGCCAGAACATGAATCACAACCCTCTGGACATCATGTAGGAGGTGGTCTCTGCACAAACTGCACTCACCCAGGACAGTGTTATTGTTCCCCAGCCTTTCCTCTTTTATACGATTTATTAAATGTTATTTAAAATGTTTTCCAGAAAGATGCATTGAACTGAACTTCCTATGGGAGATGAACAATAAATCAAAGCAGTCGTTAAATAAATTAGAATAAATGAATTGTAAGTTATTGCTGTTAATATATTTTTTTGCCAATTGTGGACAAAGAAGGGGGTTTCTCTAAAGCGCCCCCCCACTCACCTCCTCCTCTCGCTGAATAGGTGATATTTTCTGGGAGGGAGGGGGGTAAATAGGCCTTTTTTTTAAGAAATGTTTTTAAGATTTTAACAGTGGTCAAGAATTAAAGAGGAAATGATTTAATGCAAAGGACTTTTCTATCGGTTTGATTTCCCATCATGCATCGGGCTTTCTGTTCTGCGGAGTGATGTGGATTATTATTAATGTAAATCCAAACTCGATGCATATCTTCATTTTTTATATATATATTTGGGTTTATTTATTGTTTTCTTTCAGGGGGGGTGTTGCGGAGGTGTTATGTACCCTGAGACTGCTACAATTCGTATAGAAATATATTTTTGTTATGACTGTTATGACGGGGGGGTAGTGGATATTTCATTTAGGTGGGAATAATTCAAATGTCAGTGTTTTATCGCAGCGGCTGAGACGGACATTGACACTTCGGTATCGGACATCGTGCTGGACTCTCCCCTGCAAACATGCAAACCCCCTCCCTCGAATGTGTGTGCACTCCTTCCTTTTTAAAGACACTTAATACAGTGGAGGCTTGGGGAGGGGGGGTGCATACCTGTGTGCCTGAAACATTTTGCGTACATGGGCTGAGATGAGAAAATAACGGGTGGGGTGGGCTCTCTTTTTTTTGTGTTTTTTTGTTTTTGTTTTTGTTTATAAGGATTCTCGGAACAGAGGATTTTGATCCAAATGAACTGTGTTGCACAGAAATGAGGAGAAAAAGGAGAAATCGCTCTCCGTCTCTTTCTGCCTCGTCCCCTTTGCTGCTCCCCTCGGACTTTAAATCCTTCCTCCTCCTCTTCCTCCTCTGTAGGGGAAGTTGCTCCCCCTCCCCTCAAACTCCATCCTCTTTATCTTTCTGCTAAGAACTTTGGGAGTTTAATTTAATATTTTTTACTGTACAAAGGAAACACGAACTGTGGACTCAAATACTGTTTTTTATAATAAAATGAAAATTACCAACAGTGACGTGTCCTGCATGAGGCTGTCTGTGAGGTATGAGAAGTGGGCGAGAAAGTAATACTAAGAGTACTAATACTACACTGTAGGAATACTCCATCACAAGTAGAAGTACTGTATTGAAAATGGTAATGGGAAAAAATATGTATTTTTATGATCGGGAAAATGAACTTAAACTGAGCAGTAAAAAAAACACATTGCAGAAAAAAACTGTTACAAAGAAATTGAAATATTTGAAAGGGAAAAACTGCGCAATTTAAGAAGTTTGAAGTGTTTTAACACAAACAAAAGCTATCTCAATGAAACACTCATTATAAAAGTGGCTTTGAGCTTGGAATATGTTGACCCGTTTCCTGAAGCTGCCTCTCTCCTCAAAACGATTTCATATTTTTAATGTTTGGATATCATTCTTTTGTGTTTCAATATTATTTGAGTTTAAATGCTGTGTATTTGACACACTGAACTTGGCTATAAGTAAAAGTCATGCATTCAAACCTTTAAGCAGGAGCAGAATGCACTATTAAAAATAATGATGTGCTGTTAAATGTTCCCTGTCACACATAATGAAAGCCCTACTGTATAAAGTATATTGTATTTGGATCCAGACCCCTTTGATCACAGCTGGTTTGGTTTATATACACACAAGCACACACACTTCAGACATTATGAGCCTGTGATTCACTGTAAACTGGGAACTCGCCCTCCATGACGTCACTTACAGTAATGTGTCTTTCCTGAGAGCAACTCGCCCCCCTAGTGGCGACACGTAGTACCACTGTTGTTGACTGAAGGCACTAAACATTTTGTCAGACGTGGAAAAACATTTTTGTTTAGTCTGGTGTTGGTTGTTGTTGTTGTTGTTGTAAAGACTTTGAGAAATGACCCCATTCACCCAAGCATAATGTAATTGAAGAAAATGATCGTGGCAAAAATTAGTTGCACCTTCATTAGTCATAAAAACTGAGTTGAGGTTAGAAAACGGATCACCCGATGCAAAAATTCTATCTTACTTCCTTATCGGGGTTTCTGTGCCAAAATCAGGCATTTCAAATTCAAGCTGCAGTACTCTGTTCTTAAATGAAACATCAGTTGCTTGAAATTAGATGTTAAAGGAACTCTATTCCTCAACAGGACCTCCAATTAAAATCAATAAACATTGGATATTCCGTGTTTTCTTTCAAGAGGCAACTTTGGGATTTGGGAAACACTTTTGACAACAAATGTAATAATAACTAAATACATGAAAATTCAGATTTGCATATTAAGACTGCCTCCATGCTTAAATGCACCTATATAAAACTCAGGGTTAGGGTTGTCGTCAAACCACTGTCTGATATTCAGTGTATATAAAAAGGACGTTCAGTAAACCACATAATAAGTAAACTCCATGTAAACAAGTTATTTTAATACATATTTATTGGAAATGTCGAAATAAAAATACATTTTTCAAGAGAAGACATGTTTGACAGTTTATCTTTTTCAGAGAAAGACACATATAAGTGACATAAGTTAGTTTAGCTTATACATGTGACATGCAATAAATAAATGCTCACTACAGTCGAACCTAATGCACATTTGCTTCCATTATTACACATCAGAGCGGCAGCGGTGTAAACTGATATCTCCTCTTTTGAAATACACAAAGGCTAGTGAGAAGATTGGACTATCAATTGGTAATACAAAAATAGAACCAGGAAGTTTTTCATGCTTGAAAAGCAAAAAGGACAGACGACAGCAAACACAACTGTGTACTTCATTTTGTGCATCTTAGCCTCCTTGAAATGCAGAACTTCATCTAAGCGGCAGGCATTCATTTCTTTCCCTCTTTGTTTTATGTCCTTTGTGACAGAAATAAACCCTTCAACAGACCGCAGGACAGAGCTTTGTGCACGTGTGGCACAAACTGACAGGGCATGCAGGAATCTCTGTGTGAATACTTGGAACAAATAAAGAAAAGAACAATGTCTCTACAAAACGTAGAAAAAGAGGCGACTGAAACAGACCCCGAGAACAGATTTGAGCGCCTGGCTGGAAAGCACTGAGGACGACTGGAATATAAGTAGCTGCTGCATGGAAGTAGTAATGTGCACTGTTACATATGCTGTCTGTCAGTAGCCCCAGCGACCCCTGGAATGAAACCTGCCACTGATATCCATTGAGTCCTCTGGAGTGCTATTGATGATTTGAGGATATTTTTGGGGCCTCTGGCTTCCTATCACGCCTGACAGAGTGGTGCAGGAATGCTTCCTAAAACCAGGAAATTAGTCAGCATTTTAACACTTCTGGTTCCCTAGTCTAAAAGTCAACAGTATTTTGAACGTGATTGTGATTAAACGCCTAAATTCAGCTCAGTATTTCTTACAGTAGTAAAAAAAAAACTATCTTCAGAGATTTTAAAGTTTTGTATGTGAAGTCATATGACCAAACTGTAGTTTGTTTTTAGCCTAACGTTTTAATTCTGGCGTTCAAATATACGTGAGTTAATACCCCACTGGTGAATGTTTGAAGCCTTTATGTGTCAGTGGTTGCTAACAATGGCCAAAAAAGACCACTCAACATCAACATTAGCAGCCATTAGCTTAGCGGTGGAGACGCCATGTGGCCACGCTGTAGTTCTTTTATAACATTAGCTTTTTACTACAGGAGACTCAAACATCATGTGTTGGGGTAATATCTGCAGATTATCCTGCTGAACGAAACGTGTAGGTATCATAAATGTGTGTTTGCCACAGAGTTTATTTTCTGCAATATTCCTAATGTTAACATTAGCAGCCGTTAGCTTAGCCGTGGAGGTGTGAAGTCATGTGACCGTGCTGTGGTTCGTTTATAGCCTAACGTTAGCTTTTTACTTCTGGAGATTGCATTACTGCTTCTAACATCATAAAGTGCCATTAGTTTGCAGAGATTATGAACGGAACGTGTTTGTATCGTGGACGTGTGTTTGCCATGGATCTTATTTTCTGTAATATTTTAAAATCCAATGGAAAAATCTCATTGGCTTCCGGTCGGATAAACCCTTGCAATGCTAACTTCCGCGTCAGCCTGCAATAATCTGTCATCACTGCACCACTCTATAAATGCGCCACAATAATAAATGTACCACTCACTTGTTTATTTATTTAAAAGGCAACAATGTCTTCAGTGAACTCAGTAGGAAATGAGTGTATCTTTGTAAACGTGTGGACTTAACTAACAAACACGACTATTTACACGTATAAAATGAGTGGCAGGTCTACTTATGGTTATTTAAATCTCTCTTTTTCTCATCATTTAATAGCCCTTAAAGAAGCCTTCTGCCACCGGGGCTTCCTTAATCGTCACCGTCAGAAAGTTGATCGTCACGTCAGTAGATATCACCTTTCTGGGATGTTCGGCCTCAGCGGGCGTGGTTTCCGTTGTGCTCTGATTGTTGCCACTTTCTCCCTTCTTATTCGCTGCCACCTCAGTAGTGGAGCCTGTAGTGCTGCTGCTCCCTCGATGACTCACTATCACCGAGGTTGTGTTGTTGCTTCGAGAAACACTGCTCTCCAATCTGGGACACTCGGACTCTAGGTCCTCCTCACTTCTGTCCCAATCTGACCCCACGGAAATTTCATCTTCCGCTGCAGCCTTGGGCGTGGAATCACTGTTTTTTGATTGGTCGCACACTAGCGTTTGTCTCGTGTCCGCCGTCCATTCTCCCGGTTTTTCAGTCCATGTTTCTGTGCTCACCGTTGCCAGCTCGGCGTCCAACTTCTCCTCCTCCTCCATCTCTAAGTCCTCTCGCTCCAGCAAAGGCGGGGAGCTGCACTCTGCCCGACATTAAAGAAAGAAAAAGGTTTTGACCTTTAAAAGTTCAAGGGGTCATGACTTATGAATTTGTAAGTGATTAACTTTATAAACCAACCATAGAAACTGTCTTCGCATGTCTCCTCGGTGATGCTTTCCGACTCTTGCTTCTCTTCTTCGCTGGTGCCGCTCCAGTCCTCCTCAATGGGCTCCTCACTCCTCTTCTTCAGTGGGAGGATATCTTTGTTTGAGGGTCCCTCTGTCCCCCGTTTGGACCCCATCTGATTACTCTTCCTCCGGGCCAGACGTCGGTACAGGCTGCCTCTTTCGCCCTGGTCCACATCTGTACTCATGGATCGGGTGAGGGAGAGTCTTAATCGAGGGGGCGGTTTCTCCGAGGCCTTGTTGGCACTTCGGAGGTCCATGGCAAAGATGTTCTGCAGCAGAGGAAAAGTCCAAAATCATTACTGTGTTCATTTTGAGACAACGGCTACACAATGTTAAACAATTCTGTCATCTGTGCGGAAACTACCTGAAGTGTCATATTGTCCCTAAAGAAAGTTATGTCGCTAAGCTAATGGGTTAATTTAGGAGTGTTACATAAAGCCTGTTAGGTTTGATCAGTGCCTGTATGTGTAGTTACCATTGTTAGACGTTACTCTCTTAATAGCATTACTGTCAGTGTTAGGTCGTGTCCACGTAGCGTCTTTCTCTGAAAGGTGCTGGCTGGTTGCTGGGCAGAACCTCCCAGCGTTTTATAGAAAAGCTGAGGGAAGCGAGGAGAGTCTGCCCAGAGTCCAGCCAGCGTCTTTCCTCCAGAAAGAGATGCTATGTGGACACAGGGTCTCAGCTAGCTTCTTCAGAGTGCACAGGAAAGAGAAAAATCAAATAAAAAGAATGTCAAATTGAGGACAGAAATTAGAATGTTGTTCCCGTTAAAGAATATGAAAAGGATTTAGTTTTTTTAAATACGCACCATGAGAAGATGTGTGTATCGGTAAAAATGCATTTTGGTATCTCCTCAATTAATTCAGCCATTGTCTTACGATCCACATATGATTTATCTTTTGAGAGACTGGTATGGGTCCCTTACATTTTTTGGAGGAAAATGGTCACTAATGACCCAATAGCTTCTAGCTAATGGCAAACATTTGAGGTTTGATTTGTCACACAAAGGAAATGTATGGAGCATGGACACTCTTGTGATATTTGACATTGTTCTTGCCTTCAACAAAGAGAAAAACAACAAATAATTGATCCTACTAAATATCTAAAATGCTAGGAGGCTTCAGACCTGATCTTTTAAACCTTCATTACAAATTGAAGACGAGGGATTTGAAATATGATGGCTATCACCAAGCAGGTAGAGTCTCATGAAAGAGGCTACAGTAGCATATGAGGAAATGGGCTTAACTCATACAAGGGACTAAAAGTCGGGAAACTTGGGGCTCTGCTGCTTCAATCAGGACTTTTCTAGAGCTTTGGTTGTGTTTGCGCCTGATTTTCATGAAACTTGGTGGGAAGGTGGAGCATGGGCCAAGGATAAATACATTACATTTTGGAGGTCTGCACGGTCCGAGTGCCCTTGAGGTGAGAGGGTTTTTGGTGGGAATTTTGGAGGCTCCTAATAGTCTACATTTACAACCAACAATCATCTCAGGGGTTAAGGATAACAATCTATTTGGATTAGAAAACATTAGCACTCAAGAAGATACAACAAAGACATGTGAGACTAAAATAAAGGTTAGAGTGCAGTCAACATTGAGAAAGGTACAACACAGTGATGTGGGGATAAAGCTGTCTTCTTACCCGCAGGAGGAGCCTCCTGGGTCTGAGACCTTTCCTCCGGTAGGCCAGAGCTCTGATCTTCTCCTGACTGGATGAAAAGAGGAAGAAGTAGAGGGTTGGGAGATAACAGAGCAATAGAGACAAAGAGAAACAGATTGTGAGCTAGAGCACATAAACACAAAAAAAGGGCTTAGCAAACATAAAGTGAAAGCTCTCAAAGATTACTCACTGCTCTTCGTAGGCCAGGACGAGGCGCGGGTCCAAAATATTGTCCTCTGGTTCCCAAGTACTGTATCTGCCAACACACACATTTAATATAGTCTGTCTATCCATCCATTCATCCATTCATCCATCCGTC
This sequence comes from Eleginops maclovinus, assembly GCF_036324505.1. Classification (NCBI taxonomy): domain Eukaryota; kingdom Metazoa; phylum Chordata; class Actinopteri; order Perciformes; family Eleginopidae; genus Eleginops; species Eleginops maclovinus. Next base: position 20,513,436 of record NC_086364.1, on the reverse strand, counting down.
TGTCTGAATTTGTCCCTATTACTATTTCAAAAGTATAATTTGTAAGAAATATTCAATAAATAAAACTTGCACCAAGTTATGCTAATAACGCTATATAACAATACACACTATTAAATATCTGTCTGTCTGTCTGTCTGTCTGTCTGTCTGTCTGTCTGTCTGTCTGTCTGTCTGTCTGTCTGTCTGTCTGTCTGTCTGTCTGTCTGTCTGTCTGTCTGTCTGTGGTATCTCAGGTATGAAGCAGCATATCTTTTTTATATATAAAAGGGCCACTAAGTTTATATGGAGGATATTAGGTTCATGATGACTCAAGGCTTACTCACTTTGGGGACCATCCCTGCCATTTCAGAAGATACTCCACATTACCCTGAGGGGAGAGAAAGAGGGGAGGGGAAGAAAGGGGGGAGTTACGCATTACATTCACCCACATGTCCCCCCTCAGTGTGGTGCATTAAAAAGCTAAAAACAAGAGCAAAACAGTAGGACTGTCCCTTTAAAGTGAGGAGGGTCATGGACATTTTTTTTAAATGTTGTGGTTTCATGGGGAGGGGGTTGACGTCAATGACAGGTGACGTGACCGCACATGGGCTCCACGCGCCGGTCTCGTAGAATGCACGAGCTACTTCTAGAACGTAATGTGATAGGTGGGGCCAAGCGAACATGTAAACAACGTGGTGTTGCGCAACCGGAATGATCACAGTCATACCGAGAAGAAAATAACAACATGACCACATCCATGGATAAACACAGTGAGCATGTGGAGGAGAGCTTTTATTTATGAGCAGATCTATTCCGATATTATTATGTATTACATCACTATTTATTTCACAGAATGCACTGTATGTGCACATGCTGCGTGAAATACAATCTAAAAATGTTCTCCAATGTGAAAACAACCATTACGCAGCATCCAGTGACATTACGCTGCAGTTTCCCACCGATTCTCCGCCGCTCACTGGCGCAACTCATATCAACTGCGTAGCTCCACTTACTGTGTCCGTAAAGCCGTTTCCTGGATACCTACACACCCCCTTCCACTTCTTACTACAGCTGCGTGGGCATCAAAACATGCTTAATGCTGCAGCATCTCATGAAGCTGCACGGAGAGGCTGCAGGATGAGACTTATGCTGTGAAACAATCTTGAACTTTGGCACAGAGGATTGAAATAATAGATTTAGAACTTGTGCGTAAAGTAGGCTGTAAGGATATTGCGTAGCCTAGTTTTGTTGTTCACAGCAAACCGGAACATACTGTTCATTATTTGGGAAGACAAGCAAGTTATGTAAGTTATATGTTGTGTGTTATTAGTTTGTCTTACCTTTCTCACTCTTTTCTTAGTTATTGACTCCACAGCAAACACTTGGTCTCCTATTGATGACCGCTCCATCGCTCCAAACAACAACTGGGTCTCTGCTGGTTTATTTGAGAAGTGCCGAAATAAAAATAGTTATATATGACCGGAAAGTGTCAGCGCCGCCGCTCTGATTTATGTTCCTCTCTCTTTCCTCTCTCCAAAAACTCCCAGCTCCTGCCTCCCTCACTTTCTGAAATCTGCGACAGATCAACACACAGGAGGACAAGCGCGCTGCTTTAAGTCCTGCGCGCCGCCCCTCCATTGCGTAGGAACCGAGCCCCCAATGCGCGTTCCCGAGATAGCGTGACTGCGCACGCAAATTGGGGCAGAGTGCAGAAGAGGGGCAGAAGAGGAGCGGAGGAGCGGAGGAGCGGATGGGGGGGGGGGGGGGGGTCAAAACCACAAGGTTAATGAACTTCAGTTTCAGGGGAAGTGGAAACACAAACATTTTGTGGTTAAAAACCTAGAAATCAATCCAGTTACAAGGAATGTTTGACTCAGTGAACTCCTATTATACTTATATATATACATGTACATTATCTTCAATAATATTTGCATATATGTGTATTCAGCGCCTCCGTTTTTCACCTTGCACCTTGTTAATCATTATTACATGTTTACTCCCATTTATATTTATATAATCCTAACTATTATCTGTACTGTTCTTTGTTTCCCTCTGTTGCTGATATGACACCTGCATTTTTAACAAGCTTAATAAACTCCAGTTTAAGGGGATGGAGTGGAAACACACAATGAGGGATTTCATCACCATTTTATCTTAAAATAAATAACATTATTATGTCTTTATTGAGCAAGGATCATACTTACAATAAATGAAACTCAAAAACAGAGGAGATGATTTATCAGTCAGGTACACTCATAAGAATCAACAACACAACAAACACATACATACCAACACATGAGTGAAACTGTAATATTACAACTCATTTGAACTTAAAACTCAAATTATGCTCACGTTAATGTTGCTCAACATCCATTCTGTCGCACCATGGCAAATATTTCCTAATCATTCCAGTAGGAGGAATTTTAACTCAGTGAACCCTCTTTATCCTTTTATTTCAGGTCATAACTTGCTTTTAACCTTTTAGGAATATCCAAAGGGAAACGCTTTATTTCATTTTTTACATTTATGGCATATATTATTGCAAATTACATAATTTATGACTCCTTTCATAATTTAGAAATAGTATTGGTTAACTGCAGCAAATTAGATGATGCAAATTAATATATGATTGGGATTGTTACCTGCCAGCAATTTCCTGTCTGGGGCAATTTACCATAAATCCAAAGAAATATTCGGCACAACGTTTCCCGTAAATTGACAAATTATAAACACATTGTATGGGATCAAGAGCAATGATTCAGCTGGAAGGCAGATGTTGATGGTAATACATGAAGCCAGGCTAGCTGTTTCCAGTCTTTATGCTAAGCTAGGCTAACACTGTTGACTGTAGCCTTGACTCTCATCCGGGAAACAAATGTTTATTTCTCACACTGTCAAACTATTCTGATAAGATAATACCAAACAGTTCATGATAATTAAATCACAACCTTAAAACTAAACTGAAGCTACTGTTTGATATAAAGTCTTCCTGCTCCTTCACATGTTAATCATATGAGGTTTTGCACAGAACACACTGAACTCCAGCTGAGCGTCGATCAGAGCGCAATGTGCTTATGTATTTTTATGTAACAGAAGTAAAGGCAGGAAAGATCAGAATCTGCAATGGAAATGAAAGCCTCGCTTCACTCGCTGCTGGAGATGTTCACCCCTCCAGCCGTGTTTGATTCAAATATGGAACAAAAACAGCTAAATGTCTTAATTCCACATCCTGAATGCTAAGCAACACCTCTGCAGAGACACAAACACTGATCAGGATCTCAGTGATAATTAGGACATTAATGATCATTTATGATTATTAAATGTAATCCTGAACACACACACTCTCATCTAACTTCATACCTGAACGTGTTCCCGTATAGCCCCCAGGTGAGGACCGGGCATAAATTGACTGCTGTGGAAAAAAGGCCCGGAGCCAATATTTCCTATTATCTTTCAAAGGGGTTAGTGTGTATCAGGTTACAGTAAAACTCTCTATAATTCCACACACACACACACACACACACACACACACACACACACACAGTCCACGGACTCTGTGCACCTGGATCATTGCATCACTTACGGGCATTGGGTGTCATGGCAACTGTTTCTACAGCTACCAAGTAAAAGCTGGATTATCATGATGATGATGATGATGATGATGATGATGATGATGTGACAGCGGGAAAAGTTCAAGGCTAAACAGTAATCCACCTCTACTGACCCAACTGTGACCTTTGACCTCCTAACACCCAGATGATGTAATCAGCACCCGTGGTATAGCGTACAGTAACACCTGTATTGTGAATATGGAAGCATGGTGTCTGATCATTAGGTCTTCATCAGGTCCTTTCGACCCCTCAATGCGATGAACTTACTACGAGTCATTCACCCATTCAGACAGAGCAGTACCACTTGCTCTAGGGAAGCTAAGATTCAAGGGTTAAGTATCTTACCCAAGGATTCAACGACAGGTTGACGGCCCGGGCTGGGACCTAAACCCACAACCTGCTGGTTTAAAGACAGACGCACTCCCTCACAGCCACAGTTCCCCCTCTTCTGATTATTTTCTGAATAATTTCATAAACTTTTGGCATACGAAAAGTTCCTAAAATAGTAAAAACACAGCATGTTGCAAAAGTTCAAGTTGAGTGTTACAACAGTACTCAGTGTATTTAGCTCTTGTTATTACACAATACCAAGAACACCAGAAATAAGGATTAGTTAGTTATCAAAACAGCAGCAGATTAATTCTCTCACAATTGTTTCAGCGTCTATTACTATCACCATGCTTCATCTCTATCCATCCAAGAAAGCCCTGATGACCTCACCATGACATCATCTGGACTTTCAACAAGCTCCCATCAGAGGTACAATGTCCAAATCTTCAATATTTGACCGAGTTGTACTCTTCACGACGGGTGAACTGAATATAGTGGTGCAGGAATGAGTCCTACAACCTGAAAATAAGTTTGCGTTCTACATTTTTTGGTTCTGTCGTCTCTAAGTCAATGTTTTTTAATGTGTTTTGGTTTAATCCCTGAAATAAGGGTTGTGCTTAACACAGGCTAACACTGGTGAGTGTCTGAAGCTGTTGTGTCTTAAAAACTGTGTTTTTTGCCAACAAGTGACTAAATGAGACTAATAACCATCATCTCGCCTAACATAAGCCACCTTTAGCTTAGCAGTGATGAAGTCATGTGACTGTAATGTAGTTCCTTTAAAGCCAAACGTTAGATTTTTACTACAGACGGTTGCAGTTACGCTTCAAAAGTCATTTAAGTGGTGTTACTATGTGGAGATTATCCTGATGAACAACAGATGTAAGTATCATAAACATGTGTTCGCCACATGTCTTATTTTCTCCCATTTTCCATTGGCTTTTTGTTTAGGGAGCCCTTGCTATGCTTACTTCCTTGTCAGCCTAAAGTCAGCAAAATGAGTGGACTGGACCCCTTTAAGTTGCTGCTATCATGCACAATATTTGCAAGGTATTTACTGGAAAGTTCTGTTGTGTTATAGTGCACTTCCTATCCTTAAAATGTGTTTTAAAAGGAACTCAGCTTGCACAGTAATCCTGCATGATCTCACTGAGCTGAATGGCTTCACAGCGCAAAAGGGTATCACTTTAAAACTGCAACACGGGATGGAATCAGCGCTTTATATTTCCCGTAAGGAGGAGAGGTTAGAGCAGCAATTCTTCGAAAAATCACATGACCGCTTATCTGCCCGGATACTACGGTGTGGATCTGATCCTGGAGCAGAAACACCCGGCAGCAGGACGTAGATCTCTCCCTCCCACAGGCTCTGACTCACGCATGACTCACCAAACGTGACGGTAAAATCACCGCCGTTTCTCTGGAATAATAACAACAGAGAGGGGGGGGAACAGCAGGGTCATTTACTGCCTCATACCGGGAATACATGCGTTTCCTTTGTGCCTTAACCCTGGAGGGATTACACTTTACATGTGTTACAAAGGCAGGATTTATGGGCAAAAAATTACGAATAATTCTGCAGTATTTGCTGCAAACTCGGTCTGACATGTATGATCAGTGGACATATTTAACAGTTTATGCAACAGACTTATTAACATTCAACATTTGGCTGCAGTTACACCCACACAGTGAGCACGCCTGCAGGAAAACATCCAGGAACATAGTGGAAAGTTTCTGAGGTGTTCGGCTTTATGCTACTTTCCACTGCTACTCCAGTGCCTTCCTTTATATACTGATTTTAAATGCCATTTCATAATGTGTTTCCGTGCCACTGTTTCCGATTGCTCTTAATGGCTCTCATTTTTGGAAAGCACTTTCAGTTTCTTTGTGTCGAAAGGGGCCAGATAAATAAACTTGCCTCGCCATTTTTTACAGCTGAAGTTGTAGATAAAAAAATAACACATAAAAGCAGTTAACAAATAATAAATGTGGAGCCATAAAAAATAATAAATAAGTAAATGATATGACATAAATAAATATATTTATTTGAATAGTTCTTCATTTGCATTTATTCATTATAATTTATTAAAAATATATTGTATTATTATAATTATAGGCATTTTCCTTTATTTTGGGACATATGTTTCTTTATATAATTATTTATAAAATATTACAGATTTGATTGCATATACATTTCTAAATTTTTAACCCTTGTTTTATTGTTGTTTTGCCTTCAAATAGTATTGACATAAAAATAAAATGCTGCAATTTTACTTGTTAAAGTATGTATTCAGTGTGGTACTACTACCAATATTTAAGTAAAGGATTAAGAACTTATTTTACCATGGGAGGGGGGGGGGGGGGGGAGAAGAGAGGGAATATGAACGTGTTTTGCAGAAACTAAACCGCCTTTATCAGTTATGTGTTGTGTTGTGTTTATAATGCACGGTAGCAAAAAACACATTCTGGTTTTGGTTTCATCTCTAAAGTTTAACTGGCTGAAAGTTGAACTCAAAACTAAACCAAAACCAGAGGAACCAAAGAGAAACTAAAACACATCTGTCAGGAAACACAAAAATAACCATGGAAAGATTTTGTATATTTATTAGCATTCATCAATATTAAAATAAAGTATTTGGCGCTCCCGAGAGACTCATTGTATTTACAAAATAAAAAGACATTCTGCAGTTTCTTCCTCCTCGGAGAATCAACAGATGTAAAACAGCTGTAAGAGACGGTAACAATGATCAAAAGTAACCATATGAACATCACCGCTCATTATTAAGAAACTGTGTGCAAATATGTTTTCTTAAAAACACACATTTAATTACTAAAGGCAGCTTCTGTCAGATTCACCTTAACCTCACCAGGACTGTGAATACATTTAAAACAAAAGACCATGAGTTCTTATGAGCCAGATGAACACAAACACAAGTTTGAGAAAACTTCCTCATGTACTCCTCCTCCTCCTCCTTCATCTGGTAAGAGTTCAAACAGAGTTTAACACATGCATCTGGTAAACGCTGCACCTTGCTTTAAGAGTCGTTTTTGGGGGGGAAACCACAGAAGAAGAAGAGCTCCACGTTCATTAAAGAGGTGCTTATTGTTTTTATTTGAAAATCTAACTGCACAAAGTGTCTTAACGCAAGGGTCACCGCTGAGGACAGGTGGTGCGGGTGTGTCCTGGCATGTGGCAGATGCCGCAGGATCGGGGTTTCTTCGCAGCTGGAGGTTTTGTAGCATCTCCAGCTGGGGTCTTTCTCCCTTTCCGACCTCCGTCTCCCCCACCAACACCACCTCCACCTCTGTTAAATCCTCCTCCTCCTCCTCCTCCTCCTCCTCCTCCGAACGACACTGTCAAAGAGGTAAAAAACAACGTCAGTTCCTCTGCTGTGGACGCCTCAAGGTCTCAGTGTTTGTGAGTCGTGACAGCTTTTCTTATTGTTCAATAAAGAAAAATGTGAAGAAGATCTCTCTCTCTCTCTCAGGTGTTTGATCCGAGTAAACATCTTTTATTCGCTCGTGGTAAGATGCTTAAATAAACTTGGTGTGTTTTACAAAGCGTGCATATAGCATGAGCTGTCTCAAGATGTAAGTTATTTGACAGCCAGATCAATACAGTCTGACATTTAACTGAGAAATGAAACCAAATGCACTGAACCAACTGTCTGTAACTTTCATATATGGAACAAAGGGAAAGTAAAAGAGAAAGAGGAGGTAAGCAAAAGTAAAAGAGAAAGAGGAGGTTAAGTGAATTGATTTCAAGAAACTAAAACCAAAAGTAATCCGAAGATGGATTTACTAAAAGTCCTGCCTTCTTTCTACCCCTTTGTTTATTTTGCAGAAGTGTAATGATAAACCAAAAGATAAGAATTATTTTTGATATATTTGTCTCCAACACTAGCATGCTATACCTCTCTCATTTAATGGATAATCATTTCTGGTATTACAGGGGCCCTATAATGCTCATTTCCAGGTTCAGGCTTTGGGATTTTAGCCTTTGCAGACCGTTAACATGCACAAAACCTATATAACACACTTCAGGAAAGAGAAAACCCCAAAAAGCATAATAAAGGGACTCTTTAACTACAAGAAGACATTATCAAAAGCAGTGCTATAGCTTGGTGTGTGTGAGCCTCACCTGGTGGAGGTTCGTTCTCATCCGACCACTGGAAGAAGCCGCACGTCTGCTCTCTGGGTTTCCCGCAGGTGTGGAACATGCGTCCCTTGTTGGGTCCGTCTTTCTGCACCGTGCGCATCACCGCCGCCTCGTTACAGTTACACATCGTCTGTCCCGCCTGTCCTCCTCCTCCTCCTCCTCCTCCTCCTCCTCCTCCTCCTCCTCCTCCTCCTCCTCCTCCCCCGTCTTGCCCTCTGCCTCCCGTTTGGCCGTTCCTGAACCCCAGGGAGGGTCTGGGAGGTGCAGGCTGCAGCGGGGCCCCCTGCTGGCCCGGCTCGTCCGCCCACAGGAAGAAGTTGCAGGTCCCGGCGTTGCACTTGTAGAACTGGCGGCCTTGGTTGGGTCCGTCTTTGCGCACCGTCAGCTGAACTGCGTCCTGACCGCAGTTACACACGATGGCGTCGCTGCTGGTGCCTGATGGAGGTCGGGGCTGCGGGGTCCAGGAGGGGACGGGAGGAAGGGACGGGCGAGGGTTTGACACCAGGGCTCTGGGTGGATCTGGTCTGGGGGGTCTTGGAGCTGGAAGACGGGGATCATCTCTTCTCCCTCCGCCATTCCCTCGTCCTCCTCCTCCTCCTCCACCTCCACCGCCTCTGAGGTACTTCAGGTCCAGCACCTCCCTGAGTGTCTCGTCACACCCACCGATGCAGCCGACGAACTCTAACGGCATCATGGGAGGGAGGCTGCCCCTGCGGAACTTGAACTTCAACCTGCAAAATGTGACAAAACTTCAGAGTGATGGACCTGAGCTAAAAACATCAAAAAATAACAGCTGTTCTGCGCTGGATCCAAATCCAGCAGTTATGAATGTAACGGTTCGTTAATGACGAGACGAAAAACAGGCCTTCGCCAGATTAAATTAGACTACCTGAAACTACTCATACGTAACACTGAGTCTTTATATTACAGATACTTGTAACATGGATTAATATCACACATGAGAAAAAAAGCAACTCCGACCTAAAGTTGCCGTAGCAACAGCAGATGCACGACTTGGCTCAGCGGCTCCTCAAAGAAAAGAGATCACTGTTTTTCTGTAGCAGTTTCATAACTCTAAGTAATGAAAGTGTATAAAGTAAGACAAGATTAAATCACCACAGCATCCTAACTTTTATCACTTTCTGAAAGGCATGCCTCCACACCAGAGGTGGGAAGTAATTAAGTACATTTACTGAAGTACTGCACTTCAGCATTTCTGATACTTGTACTTTAGTATTTTAATTGTGTGCTAGTTTGTACTTTTACTTCACAACAATTCAGATGTTTTACTCCACTACATTTATTTAATCCCTTTAGTTGCTAGGCAGATTTGGATTAATGATGCTAAATATAATCAGCCCTTAAATCAGACTTTAGTTCACCTGCAGTAAATCCAGCAGCTACCCTGCAGTATACAAAGCCATTCAAACTAGCTGCACCTTTACCAGCTCTGAGAACACTTTAATGATCAATCATTATAAAACATATCAGAGATATTATTCTGAAATGGACCAATCAGACAATGACTACTTTTACTGTGACAGAGTATTCCTACACTCTGGTACTTCTACTTTACTCAAGTACAAGACCTGAGTACTTCTACTTTACTCAAGTACAAGACCTGAGTACTTCTACTTTACTCAAGTACAAGACCTGAGTACTTCTACTTTACTCAAGTACAAGACCTGAGTACTTCTACTTTACTCAAGTACAAGATCTGAGTACTTCTACTTTATTCAAGAACAAGATCTGAGTACTTCTACTTTACACAAGAACAAGATCTGAGTACTTCTACTTTTACTCAAGGACAAGATCTGAGTACTTCTACTTTACTCAAGAACAAGATCTGAGTACTTCTACTTTACTCAAGTACAAGACCTGAGTACTTCTACTTTACTTAAGTACAAGACCTGAGTACTTCTACTTTTACTCAAGAACAAGACCTGAGTACTTCTACTTTTACTCAAGTACAAGATCTGAGTACTTCTACTTAACTCAAGTACAAGACCTGAGTACTTCTACCACCTCTATCCCTATCACAAGAACAATATGTGATATGGGACTTGACAGCATTTAGATAAAAGGTGCAAACAACCCTAAAGAAACGTCTACAAACGAGGAGGAGTATTTTTTATTGATTTGTGGTTTGATCATAGTCTCTCCCCTTCAGGTTCAGGCTGATGAAGAGGTCGCCCTTGTTGGATATTAACACTGAGTTTTCACTGTGCCTCAACAAGTGTCTGAAAGCTGCTTCTCATAATGTGTGCAACTAAAGTTTGGATGATACACCGGGTTGCTGTGGCGACCGGCGAAGCAGTTATCTAACACGGATTAAAAAAACAAAAAAACGGCGATATTATTATTTATTTTTATTTAACAGTTAGAGCCGTGGTTCAACTTTGAGCTCTGTACCAGATCGGTTGCCATGGAAACAGATGCTGGTTGTGGAGCACTGCCCTATATTTGGACTGAGCCGAACACGTGCTCGGGGTTACCGCCCACTGGTGTAAACAAGAAACACAAGACATTTAGACAAGTTTCTCTTTTGCACTGCGGAGCCATGGGGGGAGAGTGTGTGTGTGCAGAGCAACAGCGCCCATGCCCACACACACACACACACACACACACACACACACACACACACACACACAAATCTAAGTGTCAAGTGTTGACAGGAAGTTAAACGGAGTGTTTATAACAGAGCAGCACGCATTCTGAATTGTGTCAGAAAATCAGGTTATTGTGACGACCACGGGAAAGAAAAATGCAGATTTGAACTCCTCATAAATAACTTAAAGAGGCCCTATCATAGGCTTTTCATATCGTGTGTTATATGGGATTTTGTGCATGTAAAGGGTCTGCAGAGGCTAAAATCCCAAAGTTCCCACCAGAGGGAGTTTCTCTCAGGAAATGGCACTCCAGTATTAACTCTGCGAAGCTGATTTAAAAAGAAAGGCTGTTTTAAATGGAGTACTTACATGTGAACCGGGTGGGGCTGACAGGTGGGACAGACGCTGTCATCCCTGCTGAGCTCCAGGACTGTGTCGGGGAACCACACCGCCGTCTTACAGTCCGGGTAACCTGTACAGGACAGGTACTTACTGCAGGGGGACAGGAAGAGTTAAAGTGGGGGGATAAAGAGCATCATTACTAAATGTAGTCTTATTATAGAGGGGTGCAGGAATGAGTCCTAAACCGGGAAAATGAGTCAGCATTTTAGCTTGAGGTTTCTTTGTTTCAAAGTCAGTGTTTTGAACATTTTTTCGTTAAATGTGTGAAATGTTTTGTTTAATGACATGAAATATGTCAGTGTCTGTCTTCACCTGTTCCCCTCCCTCTTCTTCTTCAGCACCATGTCCCGACTGCACTGAGGGCACTTCCTGACAGTCAGCGGGATCTCCATGTCCTGCTGCTGTTCTTCAGCGATCACCTGAGCGGCACCCAGATACGGCGCCAGGGCTTCATCTAACCTGAGGCAAAAAGCTTAGGGGTTACTAACCGGATATTATCAAAAGTGACAGGATTCTGCTCATCAGAAAGATCTAATTGTCACTAACTTCTTGGCCTTCCTGACCGACTCGATGAAGACGGTTTTGTATTTCTGGATGTGGTTCTGCAGGACGATCCGTTTGTCTTTCCGTCCCTCTGACACCAGCTTCAGGTCGGCCTCCAGCTCCGCGCGCAGGTTCGGTTTGGACATCTCATAGCCCATGGAGTTGTAACCTTTACACACAGAAAGTCAAAGTTCAGAAGTCAAAAATCTTCAATCCATATTGATCGACGTCACAAAATATAACGAGGACATCCATACATGAGTGTGTGTGTGTGTGTGTTATGTACCCTCCACCAGTCCCATGCCGAGCTCTCCAGGCAGAAACCTCTGGTCAGCAGTCAGACCGACATACATGCGGCTCTTTATCGTCTCGATGTGATCTGCATGAGTTGCATCAGTGCCTGAAATATACAGACGCAGTTACAGAGACCAGGAAGGTGCAGGGTTTGCAGTGAGTTGTGTGCAAAAATGAACACTTTATATTGGATTATTCAATACATCATGAGTGTTTGGATCCACACACATTACAGTCTCATGTCAGAGTGTATGTGTGTGTGTGTGTGTGTGTGTGTGTGTGTGTGTGTGTGTGTGTGTGTGTGTGTGTGTGTGTGTGTGTGTGTGTGTGTGTGTGTGCGCACTGTACCGATGCCGTGTTTCTCCATCAGGGATATGAGGTCTGCCTCAGTGAGCAGCTGTGGAGGACTCGTCTGTCCGTCCACCATCTCGATCGCAGAGGGCTGGAACTGAGAGCCCTGCTCATACACTGGGATCACCTGGCATACATCAAACAGGTTAACAGGATATCAAATCACACACACACTCACAGACACAGACACACACACACACACACACCTTGGCGCTCCACCTCTCGTAGGGGTAAACGTCCAGGTAGTTCCTGGCGATGATCATGAGTCCCGAGGCGGAGAAGATCTCCTGAGCGATGGAGATGTCCACCACAGTCTCATGCCCCAAAGCATCCTGGGATACACAAGCCAGGAAGTGCCGTACGATGAACTCATAGACACGTCCTTCATTGCCCTGGACGAAAGAGAGACAGGAGCAAAGTTTATTTCAGAATATTAAATAAAACAGCTACAGGGTAGAGTTGGACAGGGTGGGAGGAGTGGATGTGTTTGACCAAGAATGCTTATAACAGGAAACATTTTTGTAGTGGAATTATAATAACGTTAAATTGCCTTAAAAAAAAATCAGCTCCAAAGAGGACAACCAATCTGATTACAAAGGGAAAAAAGGTACATTTGCCAGGGATGTCCTGAGCTGTGTAATTCAGTGCCTGGTTTTCCTTGGTTATACATTTGCACGGTGTAAAACGCAAGTATTAAAAAGCATACAATTATTAAATGTAAGCATTAAAGTTATTAAAGTCACTTCAGTGTACACTCTTGCATATCTCTAAATTGCATTGAGAAATAGATTTCCAGAGTCTAAAGGGTTCCTTAATGTCCTTTTTTCTCTGGTGTATTTCGTTGTAATTTCCATCCTTCAGTGCAGCCTTGGCCTCAGTCATCTGGATTAACTGTATCACGTTGAGTTTTATGACCGTCGTTTGTACATATTTTTCAGGACATAAATGATTAAATGACTCTAATTGGATTCTTCGCTCGACCTGGTGAAGGACCATGCAACATAGATGACAAAGAAGTGCAAGGTACTCTCACACTGAGGGAAATAAACGAGGCAAGTAACAAACAGTCACACACTGTCTTTCTGGTGTGTGTTGCTCATGACTGGGGAGAGGGATGTGTAGGTCCAGATGTACCTGCAGTGAACTGGTGAACTTGGTGGGGTGGATGGGGGGATGGGCCTGGTCAGATTTCTTGCCCTGTCGTGGGTTGGGACCCCCGGGCTGCTCCATCACCCTCTGAGCGAACGCCCCCCAGGCCTGGCTTTGAGTCTGCTGCTCCACCAGGGGGCCGAGAGCCAAGTTCTCAGGGAAGATGTTCGTCTCTGTACGAGGGTAGCTGATGTACCTGAATAGAGATGACCACACGGTCATCTTCAGGCAGACTGAGAGGGAACTGCGAATCAGATCCCTCCCTTATCTTTTGCACCATGTATGTTGAGTTGTTGGAGGAGCACGCGACATAAGATTTTCATTGCCAACATATACGCTGTATCTGCTGTGCATATGACAAATAAAAACCTTGAACCTTGAACCTGGGAAACTCAATTAAAGGGAGGTTTTTTGTAATGGGGTTAAATCAGCTTCTTATCCAGTGTGTATAACCTACAGTAGATGGCAAATCCCAGTACAGGCAGCTGTGGACCAGTAAAAGTATTCTAGCCTTTGAAAGAATAACAACATAAATGAAAGTGTGCACCATATTTATAAAAACCTTCGCTTTACCGTGCAGCCCAACAGCCTGCTCTGACTGGGAACTTAAGCAGCTATTAAAGAATTAGAGGTCTGATGGTTTAACCACACAAAAAGGGGTTTCCTTCTTATGTTGATATAAATCTTTGTAATCTATTCTATTTCATTTGATCTGTTTTAGACATGTTCTAATGTTAACATAAATGTCTTCATTTCAGTTTTATATTTATTTTGCACATTTTCACTTAAATGTTTACATTAACATATATATTATTTTTTGGGCCTTTACCAATCATTATGCTTTTTGCAATTGCGAATTTAAAAGAGTCAAAATCCCGCTTTTAATAAATATTCAGTTCATTAGGCAGCTGTAGGAAATACACTGTCTATGGTTAAGTGCTTCATACAGCCCCACTCCAAAAATAGGCACTGTCTCTTTAATTTCCTGAAAGACACGACCTGCCAGATGGTGAGAACTTAAAATAGCTGCGACTTTGAGGAAGTTTACAAACTGGTAAACAAAAAATAAATTTCCACTGACAGAGCCTCTGAAACGGGGGCTGCACGCCGTCTGAAACGAGCTCAGATAAAGAAATCAAGCTGGTAGAATATGGGCGAACAAAGCCAAAAGTTTCAGTATGGATGTAGATTACCCAGCATGCACTCACCCCTGGGTATAAAGCTTTTCTGCAATTTTCATCGTCTCTTTGGCGCTTATTTTTAGCTTTCGAGATGCGAGTTTCTCCATTTCCTGTTGGGCAGATGAAAGAGGAGGGTTGTTGTGCACATGAACACAGAAGCTGATAATTATTACCACACACACACACACACACACACATGTTTTGAAATGCAGAATATATTTGTGTGTCATGTTTGTGACTTAATGTTCTTACCACAGTGTCCAGAGGCAGCGGTCTCCACTTGCTCTTGGGTTTGCTGGTTACTGAGGTGACTGTTGCTATGGGATCCTGAAAACGAGTAAAAAGATGTTCTCGTGTGTACCTTTCAAAACGTGGCATTTAGCCCGTTTCTATTCAGGCAGATTGACAACACATTTAAATTCATTTATGCCGTGTCCTCAAGCTCAGGTGGAGAAGAGGCTACACACACACACACACACACACACACACACACACACACACACACACACACACACACACACACACACACACACACACACACACACACACACACACACACACACACACACACACACACACACACACACACACACAGTGCCTTCTTCGCTGGGCAACAACAGCTCTCATTATATTTCTGCTTTTTGTGTTGAACAGGACATATTGTGTCTCCATGCTTTAATGTTCAGAAAGCTCTTCATGTTTCTCATACTGCCTGTGCTGCAGCACCTCTTTTCACCCTCTGTCTGAAACCAGAGCCCAGTCTGCTCTGTTGTGATTGGTCGACTGCTTATGTCCCGCCTTTTTGAACATTACAAAACTAGGAACATGAACGTGAAAATGTGCGTAATATGGCCCGTATAAGATTTCATTTTGATGCATCTAATATTTTGCCATTGAAAGTTGATATATCTTCTCTTCTTTGATGAGGTTAGTAAGTATGGGTGTTGTTGAATGGTAACTTGTTTCCATACTTTGCATAGGCAGAGATGTTGTAGTAAACCAGCATAAAAGTTACAAAAAAGTAAATGCCAGTGTTGCAGAAGACTAAGCTACATAGCAATTCAAGTCAGCTTATTAATGAGCATGTTACGAGAATAACACTCAGGAACAAAGAGGCAAATATGACCAATCCAAAGAGAAAAGTATCCTTTAGTCGTTCAACGTTACATTCACATCATACACTAGTAACAAAGTATCACTCAATCAATCAATCAGTAACATGGCATAGAATATACTTATAAACAGGCACGTACCTCCATGCAGATCTGGTAGAGCACCAGGCAGGCTGTGTGGTGGAAGAGACGGTTTCTTTTCCAACTGAACTCCACAGAGTCCTCCTCCACGTCGTGCAGCACTGAGACACAGAGAGATGAAGAGGAGTTCAGTTTCAAACATGAATACTGCTGATACTGTGTGTGTGTGTGTGTGTGTGTGTGTGTGTGTGTGTGTGTGTGTGTGTGTGTGTGTGTGTGTGTGTGTGTGTGTGTGTGTGTGTGTGTGAGCAGGCAGGAATTTGTACCTTTGATTTTGTAGAACGTCTCTGGTATGAACGCCTGGATGGCTTTGAAGCGCTCCACCACGAAGCCCAGAGTTGGAAACTGACAGCTGCCGTACGAGATCAGCTGATTGGCCAGAGACTGAGGGAAGATCTTCTGCAGGCGCATGGTCTGGAAGCGAGTGAAGGACGCACCTGCGGAGAGGATGGGATCAAATTAATATGTTGTACTTTTTCAAATAACCACTGGTGTTGAATCATGGCCATCACTTCTGTAGAAAGACTTCAGGTCAATGTGTTCGGGAAATACCGGCTAATTGTGACACTGATCATGGCTGAAGTGACCTTTGACTAAGTCTACCAATTTGGGATCAAGCTGTATGAACGAACATCTGTTTTCACGCGCAGTATGAAAGTCTTTACCTATTCGCAGGTCCAGCTCCTGCCGCAGATCGACAGCATCGCTCACGTTAGCATCCGGCTCGATTAGCGTGTCACAAGCCCTCCGGATGGAGTTGGGGGTGATCTCAGAAAACTTTGCCCGAAACACTTGCATATTGGGCTTCACTAAAAAAGCAAAGACACTATCATTAGGGGCAATTTGTGGAAAAAATGTAACTTGAGATATACAGAGCCAGGCTAAGCTAAGCTAAGCTAAGAATATTCTAGATCCAGATTCATATTTACAGTACAAACTTTAGCGGTATCAATCATTTCACTCTCAGCAATAAACTTATAATCCAAAATGCTAATTTATTCTCTATAAGGGAGATCAGATGCACAAAACAACAACAACAACAACAACCCACACATGCTGCCATACCTGCTTTGCAGACATCTATGACTTCAAAGCCAATGTTTTCTCCCTCTCTGTCACAATCGGTCCAGATGACTAAAGCCTGGCACTGCCTCGCCTCTTTCTCTAGTGTCCGCTAGAGAGAGAGAGAGGGAAGGAAGGAGAAAGACGATGAGGGAAGTCCTTCAGGTGCATTTCCATTATCGTTCATTTCCTCTAAATGAAAACGGTGGCCTCTTATTGCAGAAAGTACATTATCTTCTGCCAATGGTACAGAAGTTTATCCTGGTTTCATAATTACAGAGTAAAAACACTATCGGAATGATCATGATTAATCCTATATTACAGTAACACACCTACAGAAAGAGGGACAGAGTTTTAGATTTCTTTCTGTACATTTCTGTGACTCCTGTGAGGGCAGTATCCAAACATACCTTGATTTGTATCATGTTATCTGGACAGTGCTTCTCTACCTCAGCATCAAACAACAGCACAGGACTGCAACTGTACCTATTAGGAGGACAGGAACAAATACAACCAGTTGTTATGATACAGTGTGATGTAGGAAACACCAAGACAATAAAAGAAATAATCCAGTTTTCCTCACCACTTCTGAAACTGTGCTTTAAACTCCATACCCAGTAAATGTCCGGAGACTGAGGTCATGGTTACCGTCACATTCTGGAGTTGGATGGAGATATAAAGAACGGTTTAAAGCACAAAAGAACAGACGTATAGGTGCTTGTGCGTGAAGGTCTTATAACGTTCTTACAACACTCACCTGGCCAAAGAGATGATATTCATACTCATAGATTTTATTGAACTTTGACATCCCCTCTCTCTAGAATGGAAAAGACAATCAGTACTGAAGCAAACACACATATAAATATAGAAATCTTAGAAATAGAGGTTCCCATTTATCATGTCCATTTCTCTGCTCTTATTTCTGGGGGTATACAGTCAGGAAACACAGTCAGGATATAGAAGACGTTACCCCATAACGGCTGGTAACACGTAAGATCACTATTTCAATGGAATGATCAGATTGATCCTATTCCACTTTATTTAGTATTTGTATTTTAATGTCTGAACATACTGCTGGTTCTGTAACAAAACAATTTCACAAACATATATCTATCTATCATTCACTGCATTCAAATTAAAAACATTATATAGACTTGGCAACCGTTCCTTGATATGTTGAGGCTAGGCAACACATATCCCCATCACTCATTCCTACAATAGCTAATATGAGATGTCAATAATCACTATATGAAGCAGTTCTGTAAATGCATATAATCTTGTTTTTGTAAAATGTAAGAGCACAGTACTGAATCATACCCTATCTGCATATCATGTGTTTACATGTGTGCAAAGTAGCTGTGAGTGGTAAAGAATACATGTAGTGAAGGGAAACGTTTGATATTTGCCTCAGAAATGTAGTAGTAGAAGTAGCAATAAATGGAAATACTTAATATGTCAATATATCTACTTAGTAACTTTCCACCATTGCTTATAACATTATCTGTCAGTGTGTTTTGCGCAGGTTTAGAGAAGATAGGACTCCAGTGGTGGAAAGGTTTTACTTGTAATGAAGAACTCAGGCTGTTATATTTGTACATCAGTATAGACTTGTGCATGTGTATTCTACCTGTATTCTGTACAGTATAACTGTGTGTGTATTAAAAGTAATATAAAGTAAATTAGAGTATAGAGTGATAACTGAATTTCCTCCCAGGGGGATAAATAAAGGTTCTTCATTTTCTTCTTCTGAAAAGATCTGAGTACTTCTTACAAAACTGCTTTTAGGGAGATTCTGTACAGTCTTATTACAGTTTGTTGCAGATTCCTTTTTTAAATCCATGTTCAATCACTGACCTATAGCACTACCTGTTTCTGTAGTACCAAAGTAAGAAAAGACAGGACTCACCCTCCTCGCGTTGCCGCCGGACATGATCGCTGCGATGCCTTTCGCTGCATCGTTCTTCTCGGCCACGCAGAGGACCCTCCGATCTGACCCCGACCCCGGTTCATGTCTGCCTGCTGCTGCGGTGGTGGAGGAGTGTCAGCCAGACACCGATCACTCTGCGCCACGCGAAAACACCTCCGTATGACCCGGAGCCGCTGCTGTAATCCTGATCGAAGAAGAGAGCTACCGAGCAGCGCTAGCATCCCTCCCCGTTCTGAGGTGCAGCAGCGCCGGCGACATGCAGGTTGACCTCCCAATGAGCTGGATCCCCTCTGTTAGCATGTTAGCTCACCAGCTAAAGACATTTCATCCACTCACTAAACGTACCACTAAGTCATAAAGTTATGACAGCTGTTGACAAACTTCACACACAACGACTTATATGGAGATAAATATAATTCAGGCCGATTGTAAGTCCGTTTTTAAAACTTTAAGAGGAGCGGCATAGAGGATCGACCTGATGGACTGTAGCTCTGTTTACAAATTCCGCGCTCGACTGTCAAATAGTGCCGTAAAACTGTCGTAAAACTGTCGTAACGACCAACAGCCTAGATAAATCACATTTATAAAAATGGATTGTATAGTCAATTAATTATTTAAAATGGACTGCTGTATACATGCTGTGTGCGTTTTTCATAATAAATATTATAGTGTAAATATTCATGTTTTACCAACGTGTCAATTGGAAAATCCACCCTAAATCCAGATTTGCCACATCAAAATGTAAAGACCAAGACAGTTACTACAAAGAAGGGCTCTAACATTATCTATGAATAATGTGAAATATCCCAAGACTAAAAACGTTAAGATTAAATTGAAATTAACTATTTTTTTATACTAATATAATGTAGTCATGATAAACAAAATATGTTAGATTTCAGTTTAAGGGTGGAATTTCTCCAGATGGGGAGTTGGATTTGGTCACCTGACAAGACTACAACCAGCTGGGTAAACATGGCGTCTGTCTCTGGATGTGAAAATTACATGTAGCGCATCAGGCTGTTAGCGGTGTGTGTGTTTGTGTGTGTGTTTGTCGAACAGACGTATCGCCTTTTAGCCCAAAACACAGAAACGTGCTGGAGACTACGCATGAAGAAATTCAGTGGAAAGAAGAGAGGTGCTTCAATGATGCTGCTGTTAAATTCTCTCTGATCATGATGAATGGTCTGACGCCAGCACGGAGCCTCTGATTGGCGCAGGATAATTGCTTTTCTTAACAGAAATTTGTATTTAATGTGGAGGACGCTACGTTTAATCGATTTGACAAAATAACGAGGATCTTGGACTCCTTTTAGCAGGGGCTCAGTTGGATTTTTTGGGCCCACTATGCTCTGGGACCCCCTTTTTTAAAATGGTATAATCCACTTGCTTTTTCCTTTTCTTAGTCTGGGAATCTCCAGGTTCTTTTAACCTCGCTGGTGTATGACTTTTTAACTGTGCTGATCTGTTAAGTGCTTCTGATTCCAATGATAGATTCAAGCCTTCAGCTGTGACTCCAAGGGACTTTTATTTTTTTACATCATTGACTATTTTGCATTGTGCCTATGCTGTCATCTTTGCTGGATGCCTGTTTCTCTTTTTAGTAAATCATATCCGCAGCTGCAATCTGTGAACAGCAAATACAAATAATAGAGTGATTGTTGTAGGTCAAAATAGATTCGAAAAACACATTAAATCCTTTCCTATCTTTGGGAATCTCTAGGGTTGCTTTAACCTCCCTGACAGGCAGAATGGTCCATCTGAAAGCTGGTTTATGACTTTGTAACTGTGCTGCTCTGTGTCTTCTCATGCCTTGCTCGTCAACACCACTATGATAAGCTCACCTGACGTGGTGGCTTTCACTAAAGAGGATGAGTTCGGGCAGGCAGATCCCGACCCCTGGGCCGTCCCTGAGGAGTTTTCTGTTCCTCTATCTCCAATCTCTGACTCAAACCCCTGGGCTAAAACCTCCTACGCCAAATTCACCAAAGACTTCATCCTCATCTCTGAGTTCTCGGAGCAGGTTGGCCCCCAGCCTCTCCTCACCATCCCAGAAGACCCCAAAGTCTGCGGCACCTTCGACCTCAACTACTTCTCCCTGCGCATCATGTCGGTGGACTACCAGGCCTCCTTTGTGGGGCATCCACCCGGCAGTGGGTACCCGAGGCTCAGCTTTGTGGAGGACTCCAGAGTGGTGCTTGGAGACTCAAAGGAAGGGGCGTTCGCATACGTCCATCACCTCACGCTTTACGACCTGGAGGCGAGGGGCTTCGTGCGACCGTTCTGCATGGCGTACGTCTCGGCTGATGAGAGGAAAATCATGCTGCAGTTCCAGGAGCTGTCACTCCGCTTCTCTCAGGCGTCCGAGTGTCTGAAGGCTGGGAACAGGAGAGCGTTTGCCAAGGAGCTCCAGAGGAAGCTGCGGGATCTGGAGTAAGAAATTCCATACAACCTTGTACCTGCTAATGTCTTTTCAAGTCTGTGTTTCAGTCATTTAGGTAAAGAGTGAAAAAAAAAGGTCTTGCATGCCTCTGTGGTGAACATTGAATTACAAAATACAGGGTATAGTATTGAAGAATTGAAGTAAATGGAGTTTAAGAATAGCAAAACCATATCAAAACATTAGCTAACGAACTCTCAAACGACTCATGCAGGATAATTCAAGTCACATTTATGAAGTTGTATGCTCACACGCAACCACCTAAACGGATGCATTTTCACCTAAATCTTACTATTTAATCAGATCAGAAATACTTAAATCAGAAATAATTCATTTATCCCAAATTGGGATTTTTAAAATGTTTTCAATCCAAACATTTTTGAGATATTTTAGTCTGGACCTAAGTAATGCACCACCAGAAGAACATTACCTCCTTAGAGTTGCTTGCATGGTTTGAAACACAACTAGTTTAGGAACCCTAACCCTAATCTCACTGTTCTTGAGGTCCCATGTTACTGGTTTATAATAATTCTTCCTCTCATTAAGGCTGAGGCTCCTCTTTAGGACAAAGCTAACTATATTCTGTTTCCTAATGGTGTTTTCCCTCCCCTCAGGTACACTCACTCAGTGCTGCAGAGGGAGGAGGGTCTGCAGAGAGAGGCCGGGACTCAGCGCATGTACTCCGCTCACGCTGTGGAGAAAGCCAACGAGCTCGCAAACGTGGAAAAAAGTATCTACGAACACCGAGACCTGCTGAGGCAGATCAGCTCCTACAACAAACGTCCGCGCCGAGACCCTCAAGCCGTCAGCTGTGAGAAGTGCATCAACGAGTGCTTGAGCGAATGCGAACAGCTGATAGAGAAATACGCAAAGCTGGCCAGGCCTTTTAGCTACACTGGCAAAGATGAAACAGGGCAGGAAGGGCAGAAGGACGGTGAAGAAGTTGCAGAAGAAGGCGAAGATGTTAAGCGAAGGCCGTCGTACACGCCGCAGCTGATCAAAGCTAAGTCCGCAAAGTGTTTCGACAAACGCCTGAAGACCCTGCAGGAGCTGTGCGACGTTACTTTCTACGATGCCACCGTGACGCTCCTGAAGGAGACAGAGAAGGGTTTCCGGGGGGATCTTTGCTACCTGCACACAAGACGCCTCGACAAGGCACTACGCAGGAAACAGAGAGTTACAAACTTCCTGTTTGAGGAGGACCTCGGGGATGACGATGAAGAGGATGAAAGGGGAATCCTGAGACCATTCTGTGCTGTGAACCATGCTGTAGATAACTATACTCTCTTAAATCCACCTCATATTGTGCTGGGAACAGAACCTCTAGTGCTGGATGCTCTGGAGCCTTCGGATCCTTGTCACCCAGAAACCAGCAATAATCAAGACACTGAACCTGGGCTTGTGGAGAGCCATCTGGACTCCTCCCCTTCAGATCAGACTCTGGAGACTCAAGGGAGCTCAGAAGGGAACAAAGGAAGCTTCAGCAGCGATAAGAGCGGACTGGATCTCGCAGAAAAGCAACTGGATCTGGCTAAATCAGAAGCTCCCTATCCTGATTCTGAACTGACCCATGAACCCGACATGGAGAGGGAAAGCAGCAGCGAAGATATGGAGACAACGGCTGGGGATGAGGATGGAGACGGGACCCCTGTGTCGCTTCTGGAGGTTGTTTCCGAGCTGGAGGCCAGCAGAGAAGACCAGTGTGAAGTAATAACCGATGGCGCTTCGGATATATTGATTCCGTTGGACTCTGCTTGCTGCATGGCCCAGGAGGGTTTCCTTTACGAAGCTTCTCCAGCAGAGATAACCCCTTGTGTTGGCAAAAGCTCCAACTTGCAAACCCCAGTTGTCAACCAGGAGCCCCAGGCCCTACTTCCCATCCAAGATGACTACACGGTGGGTTCCCCGGGCTCAGAAAGCCCCGCAACTGGACTGGAGCTTCCCGTCGGGCTCTTTGGAGATGCAGTTTCTCGAACCTCAGTGGAGGAAGGGTCGGACTGTACCATGAGCGCTTCTACAGGGTCCGATCGGGGTGCTTCACCTCTTGGCTACGGGGGAGTTGTGACCCTGCGTCAGAGGAAGAAGGCCGGACAAGGAGCGTTGAAGTTTGTGCGACAGTATCCGTTTGCCATGCAGGCGCTGTGGTGTTTGCTGAGCGGCAGGACGCTGGTGGTGCTGGGGGTCGACGAGGGGAGGGTCCGCCGGCTGGTTTCTGCTCTGGCTCTCTTTGTGCCAGCGCCAGGGAGGTGTGGAGAGAGGGTTCAAGCCTGGCTGTCCTGTCCCTTCACCCTCACCGACCTGCAGAGGTGGAAACTCATTGGTTTACAAAGGTATGTCTAATTTATAGTTTAATTTTGAGCATTAAAGCAACATTATTATACAAAAGATAACAAATGATGTTACCAACATACATTTACTCATTTATTCTCATACTGCCTGTGCTGCAGCTCCTCTTTTCACCCTCTGTCTGAAACCAGAGCCCAGTCTCTGATTGGTTAGCTTGCCGGCTCTGTTGTGATTGGTCAACCGATTAGAGATGTCCCGCCCCTTAGCCTATCACGTACAATGTGCTGGAGCGCTAGCCAATAGAAGTGTTACATGGTGATGTCACTATTAAGGCCCTTTTATTTTAAATAAATGTACAGGTTTATTGTTAAATCATCATTTGAATTTAGCAGCTGCTAAAGGTTGAGTATCATTATACATAAAAGACGGTCTTAATTGATAAGTTGATTACTTGCGTGGAAGTATTATTAAGTAATCTAAAAATGGAAGTCAGATCTCTGGTCAGATCTGTAGTTCAAAATGTACTAAAAATCTTACTTTTGCTTAAAATGATTGAAAAATTGGAGTAAAGCGTGTTTGATAGCGTTTTCTCACCACCAGATTTACTTTTACTTTCTTCTGTATTTTGTTTATCATATAGGCAAGAAATCAAACTTTTCTTTGTGATTGAATAACTCACACTCTGTGACCTTGAATTCTCAGAGGATCATTTATTGGTGAAGTTCTTTTTGAAGAGAGTCTCAATCAATGCGACATTTAGAAATGATGGCATTTTCCTCTTTGTACTTCACATCAAACTCTATACAGTTACTCAACCTGTGACTCATTCTTGATGACTCACTCAAAGAACTGTTCAACTCCTAACCCTCCGGCCTCAAATCCGTCCTTCAGATTCTTTTCCATTTCGCTCATCTTCGTAATGATTGTGGGCTTCGGAGTAATCCAATATTTCACGTTTAGAAAAGAGACCGTGTCTTAATGAACACATTTCTTTGGTGAGAGAGTTGGAGGCGCTGAGTGAGTCAGAAGGGGTTGTGGGGAGGAGGGATTATGACGTAGATTATAAATCTGATCAGAAACCTCTGGGTGTATTTATCAAATCTTAAAACGTAACAAATCGTGACACCACTGTGATATGTTGCACTGGATTTTCTTCATCTTTACGCCCTATGGTTTTAATTTTGGCCATCTGTGCACACAAACCAGTAGCCATTTAGTTGTAGTTGAATCACAATGAGTACAAAAAGGAGCAAAGCAATGTGGACGTTTATATCAGTGGCTTTAAATAAGTAAACCCTTTAATAGTTATAATTTCAGTCTATTTTTTATGTTTTGCGGTTTATATACAGGAACCATACTTAGTTAAAAAGGTCATAGGTAAAGATAGAGTGTTCAGTGTTGCAGGCAAAGCAAGCCATTAATCATATCACCCAATAAAAAGCTATTTAAAGGCAATAAAAGATAGTTAAAAATAGTTATTCATAATAAAAAAAAGATGAATTAAATAGAAATATAAATTATAATAACAACAATAATAATAATAATATTTTTTTATGACACATTTGAAACAATTAATGGAGTTTAAATAGTTTCTGGTTTAAAATTTGAGTCCAAAAGAACACAGCAAATGAAAAGGCAGGAGTTACAGGTTGTTGGAAAACAATGATCCATATTTCAACACAAACCTGTAGACTGACTGACTTATTGAAAGTTATATATATTTGTAAGCTGTCTTTATAAAGTCTACTAACCCCACTGTGCGTCTGTTCCCCCCCCCCCCTCCCCCCACAGAGTGGCGTCCCCTGTTGGCTCCAGCATGCTTTACTCTCTGTCCCGCTACAGCCGCTACATCTCCATCCTGGACGCCGACCACAAGACGCTGCGCTGCCCGCCGTACCGAGGCAAACTGCTCGCCAACATCGCCGACCATCGCACCTACATCCGCCGCGGCTCCACCTACTTCCTCCACCTGCAGAGCACGCTGTGTGAGATGGCAGCCAAGGCCTTCCTGTTCACCTTCACCC
Organism: Eleginops maclovinus; assembly: GCF_036324505.1. NCBI lineage: Eukaryota > Metazoa > Chordata > Actinopteri > Perciformes > Eleginopidae > Eleginops > Eleginops maclovinus. Next base: position 20,487,843 of record NC_086364.1, on the reverse strand, counting down.
ACCACCTGCACCTGCCCGTCAGCTCCACGGAGGGGCCCGAGGTGGTGGAGGGCCGCCGCCGCTGCTTCCTGCAGGAGCAGCTGGGTCTGGGGGAGGAGGACAGCCAGATACTGCTCTACCTCAGCCAGCTCATCACACAGCACTACCTGCAACCCTCCACCGGGGGCAGCGCAGCAGCAACAAGTTTTAGCTTCAACTACACCACCAGCGTTTTATACAAAATCTGATGTTAACCCGAGGGTTCCCACATAGTTTTAGCAAAAATCATCGTCCAGTCTTTGGTTTTAAATGGACCAAAGGAGCATTTTAATGAGGTCTACGCTCAGTTTTTATTTTCAGGAAAGTCTACTCTGCTCTACTTTAGTTCTCGTTTTATTAAGTGTGTAATCTCTAGTCACTCGGCCTTGCTGTGTTTTTCTCTAGCCGTTCCTATTTCCTGTACAGGAAGGAAAAAGGAGGCAGTTGTGAATGTCAGTGAGCGTTTGTCTGTATTTGGTCAAGAACACAATCACAAACCAAACATAGCACACGAAGGACAGTCCTACTTATTGTCCTTGAATCACTGTGTGTTTTAATGGAAATGTTACTCGCGCTGGCTTGTTTGCAGTCAGTTCCCCCCTTTCTTCTCACCATACACACTCTGTGTTAATTAACCATAGCTCAGTGTTGACCCACTAATTCCAGTTTTCAACTACGATATAATTTTAGCAAGGTTTTTTTAGGATTACTGCAACAGTCTCACGTATGCTGACATTGTCTGCATGTGAAATCTTATCAGCAGGCTTATCACAGCTGGTTTTGTGACATGCCTTTCTTCCAAATTAACTTCCTGAAGCCGATTCCTTTTTTATATTTCTTTTATGAATCAATTTTAAACGCACATTCCTGCAGTAATCTTCCTTTAATTTCCAAATAGAGACACAATGTTGGATTTAACCTGAGTGGATTTGTGGGCAAGGATGAAACATTCCTTACCTTTAAAGTTGGTGATGCATGAGAAGGTAATATTTTCTGCGTGAATTACACACAGAGAGCCCCATGTGATATTTGCATGTCCGGAAATCATACTCACCCATGTTGGGCCGGTGTCACTACTAAGGGCTGGCGGAGCATTTTCATGGATATTACTCACACCGTGCAGGAAAAATGTACTCAAACCTAAATGTATTGAATTTCACTGTTGTCTTAAAAGTTGTCTGAGAGTGTTGTGGTGTCAGCATGAGACTGTCTTGTGCCCGGGTGAATCACAGTGTTGATAATATTTCTGTTTCGTTGTATTCGGATGAAGATGCTGAAAGAGTTTGAGGTGTTGGGACAGTGTTGATGATTTCATTACGGGGGAAAGAATGGTCTCCTGTGCCATCAAAAAGTTGAATTAGGACGGCTGCCTATTATTTATTTTTCTTCTGAACAACCATTTGCTGGATGTGTGGTGTGAACAAAACTTGTGAGTGTTTATTGCTTTAGGACAAATTTGGATTATGACCATCATGATTAGTACGCTTTGATTTCCTCTTTGCAGAATTCCAGAGAAAAGTAGGAAATCTTTTAAAGAGGCCCTATTATGCTTTTTACGGGGTCCCCTTTCCTGTAGTGTTATATAGGCTTTGCCTGAAACTCCTCCATTGGACTCCTTTTGTTTACTTCTGTAACATCCCTATGTAACGTTTGCTCTCCTATTACAGCTCCAACATATTGAACGTGATAGGCTAATGGGCGGTACATCTATAAGCCGTTGACCAATCACAACAGAGCCGGCCAGCTAACCTGTCGAAGCAGACTGGGCTCTGGTTTCAGACAGAGGGTGAACACACATGAAGAGCTTTTTGATAAAAACCTGAAAGGAGCATAACAGGGCCCCTTTAAGTTGTTGCCACATCGGCCAATTAAACGGCACTTAAGAAGCGTATCGATGTTTTTCCAGATTTGACTAATTCTGTGGCATCAGTAATGGAGATGTAATTCCGTATCTTAGAATGGTAAGTGTACTTGTGACTGCATGGTCAGACTTCTATTGTGAAAGGTCAGAAAAACGTGGCATCATGGCTGCTGCCCTTCCTGCTTCGAAAAGACACTTTTTGGTTTTAACTCACAGCAACCTTACATTTTTAATTCCCTTTGAGTATTATTTCAGTTTAATGCTTAATATTATTTTGCCATGTGATGTATTTTTAATACTTCTTTAACGCTTGAATAACACATTTTATTTTTTAAAGTTTCATCCCTGTGATGCAAAAAGGTGAATGTAATCCGATGAGCCATACCACAGTGTGCTTAACATGTCGTCACTCAGTGTCCTTATGTTGCCATATCACGCCCACCTTTTGTATCTCATCACGACGGGGGGTGTCGTGCTCCCTTGAGGCGGCGTTGATGCCAGTGATTTTGCTAAAGCACGTTGTAAATGTCTTTGCCGCTTTGATGTAAATGTTGTTGATATTCATTTATCCCATTAAATTATTTGAATCCATTTCCTTTGTGTTGCTTCAATCATGGTGGGTGACTCTCTCCCTTTCTCTGTCTGTGAGATACTGAAGGAAAGCTTCCCTCAGATTATAATCACTTCAACAGTCATGTGTGACTTGCTTCAGCGATGACGGATGTGGGAGAGTTGAGGTGTCATGAATAATAAATGCTGTGAAAGCAAATTGCCCTGCTGGAACTCAAGTAGAGATACTCTGTCAGAATGTGAAGTCCTGCATTAAAAATGTATTTGAATTATGTGTAAGCATCATATTCACATCCAGATGTAAATGTATTCATTATGCAGAATAGCTCCTGTCAGAATATGTATAACATTGGATTCATTTTATTGACACATTCGTGTGTTCATCAATTTAATATTGCAGCTAGGAAATGTGGAGCAAATGTTAATCACCCGTTCTGCTGGGAAGTTAAACCTACAGCTCTGGAAACGGGTTTCTCTTAAATCTCAATCTCTACATGTATGGCAGCCGTTCCAGTGTCTGTTGAGTTCCAACACAGAGACATTTTGTCAGTAGTTTATAAGATCAAATTAAGAAATACCTATAAATAGTAAAACCAGAGAACTGATATGAAATTATTTTTTCCAGAGCTGTTTACTTTATATTAGTTGATAGTATATGTTTTTAACCTAAAACTGCAAATGAACAACTGAAGTTATCCACAAGGAAAAATTTGACTGAAAATTGTAAAGGAGTAGAAGTTTAAGGTAGTAAAAAAATGGAAATACTCTAAGAAGTACTTAATTGTAGGTACAGTGCTTAAGTAAATATATATAGTCATATTACTCTATTGCAAAAGTACACAAAATATTAGTGAGCGCTAAATCAGCACGGTCTCTTTTTGATCAACATGGAAACATATATTCAAGAAGTACAAGATAAGAAAAGCACGTTTCAGGTGGCCATATCCCATTACAGATTTAAAATTTGCAGAGGGCCATTTAAAAATGGACAGCGGGCCGCAGTTGGCCCCCAGGCCATAGTTTGACTCCCCTGTACTAGAAGTATATCTTCATCGTAATTCATTTCCAGCGTGAGTCTAGAAACGTTAGCTGCATCATGAAATACAAAAGCAGGTAAATCAGAATGGTTTTATTTAAAATTACATCACAAAAATTATGATGAAGAAAAAGAGTTTAAAACATCGACATTTCCAAACTAAATCCCCCCCAAGCACTCTTTAAATGAAATGAAACATTAGATTTTGAAAATGACCTACACAGTGAGCCATTAGCTGGAATGACGGCCTGATCCAGAAACAGCTAACCTCAACGAGTCCAAGGCTTTAGTTAGATACAAAAAACACAGAAAAACAAATGTAAGCAGTTCGGTTTGGCCACTCTCAGTGACTCTTCTTTGCTATCCTTGTTATTGAGTGCCAAATTCTGACCCTGTAAGGGTGACTGAGCGTGATGCTGAAGGTCTCAGTGATTTGTTTCTGATGCAGGCGACTGAAATAATGACAAGGTTGCTTTGAGGTTTTGAGAGTGCGCAGATGGAGGCTGTGGGAGCCCCGATCCCCAGCAAGAAAAAAAAAAAATCTGTCCAAAAACTTTACTTAGCCAGAACATCCTCTGCATCCACAGTGAGTGCATTCAATGATCCGTCCCTGCAGAGGAGAAGAAAAACAAAAACAGATTACAGACATGGACAGGAGCCTCACAGGGATCCTTTTGGGATAAATCCCTTCACACTTACGACTTCCAGCTTGCTCTTGGGGACTCTGCAGATGCAGTTGGTTCCGAAGTTGGTGTCTCGGGTTTGGATGCATCGCAGGCAGCACAGGTTCTCGTAGCCCTGCTTCTTCCACTTGGCAATCAGGTTCTTGTCTGCATAGCCTTCCTTTATACAGTACTCATACAGCTCTGTCAGGGGACACACAGAGACAACACTGGTTGGGCGACTAGTGCAAAGAGTAGAACTGTAATTTGGGTGCAAATACTAAAACTGCTTTCCAGGTGGGGAAGAGCGCTGGACAGATATCTTAAATGTAAAAATAAGAGTTCTGGGAATGTTGAATTCTCATCAATTATTACTTACATATGAGGAAATAAACAATTAGGACCATTTTTTGCAAAGAATCTTGGCAAGTCATTACAAACTAATGGTAAAATGTTTTTCAAACATGACAAAACTGATATGCTAAATTCTAAAGGATTGTGTAAAATGTGAAAGAATAGCAAGAAATAGAAGAAAAATAAAGGAGAAATGAACTAGTACAGATGAACCTCTGAGTACCTCTGCTGATGGCTTTCCTTTTGTAGAACAGGTCGAAGATGTATCGACTCCGCTGATGATGCAGTCTGAATATTGGCCAAAGGGACTCTACCTTTCGCTTCCCCTCGTGAGGCTCTGTCTCAGCTGAGAAACACACACACACAAAAAAAAGTTAGCTTTGGTAAGCAGAAATATAAAATACACCTTTTCTCTAAAACTCCTCTTTTGGCTCCGGTAGAATTGTACATTTAATCACTCCATACATTAAAATAAAGATTCCTCTTAGTTTGAGCCATGTTGCCTTCAAGTTTCAATTAGCTGTTATTTTTTTCATTATCCAGCTTGCAGGAACTCAGCGAAAGCCAGTCCTTAACTCAGGCATTTCTGCTGTTGACCATCGTCCATCATGCGACCTATCTCTAAGGGAAATTTGTGAATTTTAGCTATTTAAATATAATTTTATTGACACAACCTGGTTCAAGGAATAGGATGCAACACCTGTAAGGTGGCGTGGTGACAGAATTAGACGAACAAAATCCCTTTTAATAACAGAAATACTGAACATCTGATTTACCAACAACCACTTCCATAGCAGCTAGTCGGTCGATTACCGTTAAATAAACAACACAAGTTTCCTGCAATCGTGTTAAACAGCTTGTGTATCTATTAAAAATGTCACCAGCATCGACCCAGGATGGATTCATTATAACATGAAACCAAATAGTGATCTGTTAAAGACAATGAGAAGTAAATGCTGATATTAAGCTGCGTGTTTTAGCGGTAGCTCGACGGCTACATGTTGTTCGGATCGTCGGTACTTTTATCTTCTAACGGCTCACCTTCTCTCATTTTCTGATCCAGCTCGTCCAAAGTGGGCTCAATTAGCTCCCATCCGTCCGGAGGAGGCTTCCGACTTCTCTTCACTTTGGGCATTTTGCTGTGTTTTGTACAAATATAAAGAACAAAAGCTCTCCGTGTTTTCGTTTATAATTTTGCGATCTCGTCTCAGGCGCCAGTAATTGACGCCACGCGGGGTCCATTTCACCGTCTCGTCTCGGTAATGACGTCAACACTCCAAATGTAGATCATTTATTATCTTCTTAAGAGTTCAACAATACATTTTGATCTTATAATATAGTAATTCACCATCTACATTTATTTTAACACTTATAATTGTCCGTTGACACATATTTGCTGATATTTAACCAACATAGGTTTCTTTCTGTCGTTACTGGCGTATTGCATCACGTTAAACCACTAACACATTGCCTGAACAAAAACAATATAATTTTGGTTCTAGTATTTTATTACTTGGATAATTAAGTCAATACGCTAAAGAGTATACGGAGATATTTACATTGTTTGGTCTAAAGCAGCAATTACGTTACTTAATGGTTGATAATATCCCTTTAATGGGGATTTGTTACAAGGCAAATACTTGGACAACTCAGAGTATTTCTATACTCATCCCTGCTGTGGAGCAGCTGTCAGTTTGTTCTGCTGTTTTGACACTTATGTTTTTCTGCGAGTATTAAGTTGTTAAGGAGTTCTTAACGAAGGATTTGTTCTCCAAAATGCCCAAAGGAGGTAAGAATTAACCTAAAACCCGCTTACATTGTGTTGACATCAGTTGTGTACATCTCCTAACCTGCTGTCAAGCCTCCCAAATAACAGACATTTATCAAGGTATCTCATTTTAACATCTGTGCTTCGGTTGTTGTTTTTATTTTAAGAAAGCTCTGATAGCATTTTTATTTTGACCTTTACTGACACCTGCCTGGTCACAGTTTCACCCTTGTTTACACTGTATATGCAAATCAGTTTTTGGTGTCATTTTCTATCTTGCTTTATTGATGCAGGTAGGAAAGGTGGCCACAAGGGTCGCATGCGGACCTACACTAGCCCGGATGAGATAGACGCGCAGATGAAAGCAGAGAAGGAGAGGAAAAAGGTAGGTGTTCATCCAAAGACTGTCTATAATAAAGTATTAGTGAAGGATCCTGCACTTTACAAAATGCAATTTGATATTACGATTCGCTTCAACAAAATAACGATTAACAGTTAACTTCACCTTAATCAGAATGCTGCAACCAGACTGTTAATTAAACCAAACGTTTGAACACATCACCCCTCTTTTAAATGTATCTTAACTTGCTCCCAGTTTAAAAAATATATTGCTTTATACAGAATACAGCTATATTAATGTGACATGATATGTACAATTAAAAGACAAGTCAAGAAAAACAGAAAAAACCAAAAACAAACAATAAAAAATAACAATAATTTGTAGTGAACAGTTAAAATGTATATTTTAATTTCAGTGTCATTATTATTATTATTTCCTTTTTTAATAATAATTATAATCATAAATGTATATCTTATGACCTTTTATGGTTATTCTTTTTAATGTTCTTATCTTAGGGCTATATCTTTTTGTCACATATGATATCTGCACTCGTACTTACTTTCTTTTGAGCCCATTGAGTATACACCTTTATGTATATACTGTACAGTCTATGGTATACACATGTCCCTTTAGTGTTTAAATGGAGTAAAAACCTGCATGCATTGATCTGTTGTGCTTGACCTGATGCCTTGGTTTGATAACTCCTGTTTGTGGTGTCTTCATTTCTATTCTACAGCAAGAGCAGGAAGCAGAAGCGGCGGGGGGTGCAGCTCTGAATGACCTAGCAGAGGAGAAGCTATCAGGATCAGAAGACAGCGATGACGAAAACTCAGATGTACTGACACACTGTTTCTGTCATTCCCTTGCAAACACACGTTTATAGTAAATTACGTACTCCTGTGAAAACACCATGTTACTTTTGTTCTCTGCATGGCATCACGACATATCCTTGTAGTAATTCCATCGTTTGCTATATTTAAACAATCTCTCCTTACTAGTAGTCTCCTTACAATAGTGTGTGCTGTTGTGTTGTGTTTGCAGAGGAGGAGAGCGGGTGTGGAAGGCCTGATAGAAATTGAGAACCCCAACAGAGTGGCTCAGAAATCCAAGAAGGTGACGCAGATCGAGCTGGATGAGCCCAAGCAGTTATCTAGGAGAGAGAGGTGTGTGTTTGGTGCTGTATGGCAACTTCATTTTAAAGATATAGTAAAGAAAGATGGACCTTTATTAATCCCCCGAAGGGGAAATTCAGTTTTCCACTCTGTTTTTATACATGCAATTGCAAAGTTACACAGTACAATTACATACAATACACACATGTATGCATTTTGGATCCAGAGCAGAGAGGCAGCCAGTCTAGCCAGCAGTTGGGGTTTGGGTGCCTTGCTCAAGGGCATCTCGGCAGTGGCCCAGGAGGTGCACTGGCTCCTCTCCAGTACCAGTCCACACTCCGTATTTCTTGGTCTGATCGGGTCATGAACCTGCGTCCCTTCGGTCCAAAGTCCAGGGCCCTGCATCAGAGTAGATTGGTTTAGTTTGAGCCCGCCAGTGTTGGAGAATTGACCGTGAAGATAACTGGCTTCTCTCCAATGAAGTACAACTAGTTAGCACTCTGTTTGTGGTGCTAAGGAGCCCTGGTTGTTTTTTAATAACAGAAGTTGCATGCCACAACACTTGTCCCTGCATGTAACAGTGAATATACACTGACAGGTTGATGTTTTTTTATGTCTGTAAATTCCTCGTTGCCCATGTTTTATAATGACCCTCCTTATGTCTCTGTCACAGAGAGGAGATAGAGAAGCAGAAAGCGAAGGAGCGCTACATGAAGATGCACTTGGCCGGGAAGACAGACCAGGCCAAAGCCGACCTCGCTCGCCTCGCCATCATCAAGAAACAGAGGGAAGACGCAGCAAAAAAGAAAGAAGCAGAGAAGAAAGGTGAGCAAAACATTGAATATGGTAATTATATAATTATAATTTGTGTGCCTGCAAGTAGTTTGACTTGCTCATGTAAAGGTCTCACCTCATATGTTTTACTTATCATACTCATGACACATGCTTTACCATCTAAAAATAAAGGTATTTATTGACAGTTCTAAAATTAAATGGATACAAACAATAGGAAACAAAATGAGGAGGGTCTCGTTTGTGCTGTTTAAATGAGGACTCTTAAACTAAAAGCTATATTTATATTTTATACAAGGAGCAACAAACAGCAAACTAAATCCTCACAGAATCTATTGTCTGTAAATAATTGAAATACTAAATAGCACAAAAAATACAAGACTAATTACGTTTTTTTCCCCAATTATTCTAAATAGGCCAAATGATGCTATTGCAGGTTCGTTATTGCATCATGCAGAGCTGATTGTGTCTCTGTTATTTTCTGCTTGCAGCAAAAGAGGCAGTGGCAGCAGCGACGAAAGGAATAAACTCCCTCTCAATGACGAAATAATGCAGCTGTTTATCAGAGGCACTTTACAGGTTCACGGACTGGTGCAAAAATATATTTGACTATTTTTAAAGGACGAGCCACAGAATGATGTTACTGGTTCATGTGACCATTTGGAAGATGGTTGCAGAGACTCCATTGGAGTGGGGTTGTGTATATCTTGGCCTTGTTGAGCTCTCCAGGAAGTCACCAATGAGTAAATCTGTCTTCACGTGCACTTTGGAGCGAGCCCTCCTAACCTATGATCTTGTACATGATATTATTAACGATATATTTGTCGTTGTACACGTCTGACTTTGCTAACTCAGCTTTGCCACTGTGTTTTTCGGGGAGCTCACATTGTATATAACTGATTCATGGAAATATTTCAGATTAATATGATGAAAACAGTAAAATGTGTACAGTACATTTCTAGTTTACTTTATTTCCCTGTGGGTCACGACCAGCCTCGGGTGCAACAGTCCATGTTGGGTCAACTGTTGTGAAAAGGGGACAAATCAAAAAGCAGATGTGGAGTCCAGATTTTAATGGTAGGAAAAGAGTCTGACAGTGAGGAGAGGACCTCGCACAGCGGTAAAAAATCTGTTAAATAGAATTTTTTTTAAACAGTGATGACCCCCTTGTGGGTTGATCTGGCCCTGACATCAGTAGTATGTAGATATAGTGTAGAAAAAACATTTCAGAACTTCTGGACAACTTATCAAGTGCTGCATGATTCAGAACTGCATGTGTTTACAGCAATATAGGGTGAGATTTAATCAACATGGCATTTAGCTTTTTTATGAAAGATCAAACTGTGTGCCAACCACAATCCCTATCAACATAAAAAAATATTTGACTGATTCAACATTAACACAGTTAAATGTTTACGGTATACAGACTATATGTCAATTATGAAATGTGCAAACATGACATCCACTAGGCTGTGAAATACCAGAATTCAGGCGAGTTAAAACGACAATAAACACAAATCCATTTCATCAAAAGACTTGAATACTAATATATTATAAGCATTACTGTAAGAGAAATATAGGATTTGTGCTTGCAGGTTACAACATATTCAGGGATTGGATGCTTCTAAAAGTCTTAGATCTTTTTACTTAAGGTGATTTTTATTCTGTAACCCATTACTTTCTAGGACCTGATCATGGGGCTCAGCATGTTACCACTCCTGCACATGTTTTTGCCATCAGTTAGGTGTGTTTCAGTGTACAGAAATAAAGTACAGGATCATAAAAAGCAGAAAGTGTCCACACAGTGAGCAGAGGGTGGCAGTAATGCAGCCAACATGACGGATAATACTGAGAAAGAAGAAGAACCAGAGAGCGGATTGGTCCAAACTTTGGCGGACTTTGTCCTCCGCAGAGAGCCGCGTTTTGCATAAGAGTCCTGAAGTGACAGCAGCTGAACTCAACAGGTGGTGAGTGAAATAATAACTACTTAATGTACAACATGCATGTTAAAACTATGAAACGGTTTGCAGGTAGAAAATAACTTTGTCATTTAAGCAAAGTGATCGGTATCACTCCGCGTGCTCAGATCCGCACTGCTGTTATATTTAGCAGTTTTTCAGCTAGCGTTTGTTACTCCTGCTCACTACGGGTCTCCAGCTTTCTCCATGCCTATCTCTATGCTGCTGATGCTGAATGTTATCCAGCTCAGAACAACATCATGACATCATGCTAATGATATCTGTTTATTATTGTAAATACTGCACATTTCTGCTCCAGTTTTTAAGCCTGCAGCGCTCTCCACTTTAATATAATACTGTCATATTTAATCATATTTTACTGTACTCAGTTTCTCACCTTATTATTTTGTCTTTATTGTTTAGAAAAGTCTTTAAAAATAGAATAGAATCGGAGAATGAAACCCAGATAGAATCGGAGGATGAAACCCTCTTTATTGGTCACATACATGCACACAGCAGAGCACACACAGTGAAATTGGTCCTCTGCATTTAACCCATCCTAGTACTAGGAGCAGTGGGCAGCTATCATGCAGTGGGGAGCAATGGGGAGTGGGATTGGAGGTGTCCGGTGCCTTGCTCAAGGGCACCACAGCAGGGCCTAGGAGAGACCTCTCCAAGTAGCAGTCCACTTTCCATATTTCAAGTCTGTTTGGGGACTTGAACCGGTGACCCTACGATTCCCAGTCCAAGCCCCTACTGACTGAGCCACTGCTGGACTAAATAGTGACTTTAACTGTTTCTGTGGGGATAATCTACCACTAAAAGCACAATTTAAGAGCTCACATTACTCTATAAAGTTTCCACATTACAAAGTTGTTACTGTCATTGCTGTTATCTTTGTGCATCGGTTAGATCCTATAATAAAATGAATAGATGAACTCAAGTACTGTACTTAAGTACAATTTTGAGATGACTTGTACTTAACTGCAATATACAAAGTCATTAAAACTAGCTGCACCTTTACCAGTTTCGATAACACTTGAATGATCAATATAAATCAAAACCTTTCATATCTTATTCTGCAATGGACCATTTTGCATAATAAGTACTTTTACTTGACTGTAAGATCTGAGTGCGTGCTCCACCTCTGGTAACAGTCTAGCATCATAGGGGAGACTAGAGACAGTTGCAACACGTTTTGCATTTCTCTTTCTATTTCTCTAGACCAGCTAATTTTCTATATTAAACTTGCATATGTGTGCTAATAACCCATACAATGTAAAGATTCATATATATGACAGATTGTTCACAATATACATTTCAATGTAAGACAGTCAGATGTTGCAACTGACTCTGACAACACAGGAGGAGATCAGAGCAGATAACTAAGGTAACAGGAGTCATGTGCTAGCTGTGATTGACCCGCAGTGACCTTTAAATGTCGTCAGGACGAACAGCCTCAGATAAACATTTGGCAACTGTACACAAAACTTCACAGTGTGGTGGACGTGTTATTTGAGTTGCCTAACAGCCTTTGTTTTGGCACTTTCTGCAGTTCATTTGCTTTTCTGTCTCTGTAATGGTTCAAAGTTTAACTAGTCTTGCCATATCACTGCTGCTTGAATCCTCCTTTGTCTGAGAATAATGGATCTGTTTGTGTGTCAGCAGCACTTACTGTATACTCTTTCATTAGATTTCCACAGTATTTCAGCATTTCTGAGAACGATTTAGCCTTACATGGACAGTGTTTTTATGACTTATGAACTCTGAACATTCCTCTGTATATTCAACGCTCTTCACTCTAAATTCCAATACTACACATATTTGGGGTGTTTTTTGAGTAATTTTTCACATTTCTACTTCTTTTTTTGTCTATATTTAGTTGTATATATATTTATTGTAAACATTTTTCTTCACTTCACTTGGTTTATGTGTGCACCATAGATAGAGGATATAATCGGAGGATGAAACCCTCTTTATAGTCACATACATGCACACAGCAGAGCACACACAGTGAAATTGATCCTCTGCCCATCCTAGTACTAGGAGCAGTGGGCAGCTATTGTGCAGCGCCCGGGGAGCAATGGGGAGGGGGGATTGGAGATGTCCAGTGCCTTGCTCAAGGGCACCACAGCAGGGCCTAGGAGGTGAACTGGGACCTCTCCATGTAGCAGTCCACTTTCCATATTTCAAGTCTGTTCGGGGACTTGAACCGGTGACCCTACGATTCCCAGTCCAAGCCCCTACTGACTTGGCCACTGCTGGACATTGTACCTTGAAACCTTGTACACCAAAGCAGATTCATTGTAGTTGTAAACCTACTTGACAGTAAACCTACTTCTGATTGTATGATTCATATTTGATCTCTAAACCAAGCATTATCTTCCTCTTCAGATTCCCATTCTGCGTGACCAGTGAAACAGAGCAACCATGTCTTTGACTGATGGCCACAGTGTGAGCAAAGAAACATGGGATTCACACAACAAGATGATGATGGATCCTCTGTCCGTCAGCGACTCTGAGGTTTGTGTTCAATGGGTTTTAAGAAAACATTTCATGGAGAGGTTAGCAGTTAAGCTTTTTACACTTAAAGGTTGTTGTCGTTTCATAAACAATGCAGTATTTTCACATTTGCGTTTTAGGTGTTCTCCATCATAAAAAAAGAGAAGCACAGGCAGACGTACGGGCTGGAGCTGATAGCGTCCGAGAACTTTGCCAGCAGAGCCGTTTTAGAGGCTCTGGGTTCCTGCATGAACAACAAATACTCTGAGGGGTATCCCGGTCAGAGGTACAACAATTAATGAAATTATGAAATAAATCCTAACCTGATTCAATCCTTTTGAGTTTTGATTCTGCTTTCTTCTTCTTCCTAATTAATACCAAACTAGCAGAGCAATAATAATCGTTATGATGTGTTCAGGTACTACGGTGGAACAGAGCATGTCGATGAGCTGGAGAGACTCTGTCAGAAGAGGTCGCTGGAGACGTATGGTCTGGACTCTGACAAATGGGGCGTCAACGTGCAGCCTTACTCAGGTACCAAATAGTGACTACACATTAAACCCAACCAAACGTAGACTTCCAAACTCTTCCTCTGTTCTCCTTGCTTTTACTATTAGTCATTAATTTAAATGCTTCCCTGTCAGGTTCCCCCGCTAATTTTGCCGTCTACACGGCCGTTGTGGAGCCCCACGGCAGGATCATGGGGCTGGACCTTCCTGATGGGGGTCACCTGACTCACGGCTTCATGACTGAGAAGAAGAAAATCTCGGCAACGTCCATCTTCTTTGAGTCCATGCCGTACAAGGTACAATCACATGTTTGTAAACACACAAACGCACAGGAAGTCCTACAGAGAGGTGAACGATATAGGTACAGAATCTATTAGAGCGTAGACTATAAGAATCATTTAATAGATAAGGATTGAAGCACAATGTTGCAGGAAGAAATGGTTGCTTAGATGGACAACAAGTACAGTTTAAACTGGAGTGTTGATAGAGTAGTAAAGTATTGAAAATGCCTCAGCACACAGTTGTTTTGGAGGTTTGTTTTAAAGTGTTTTAGTCTGTCCTTAAAAAGTTTCTTTCTGACACAATTTAAAGTTGGAGTTCCATGAAGGAGTCCTGAACCGAGTTAAACAAGATTATTCCTCATTAGTGGAAGTATGTGCACATGGCATTGAACTGCGGCTCCTCGTGAGAGCAGGCAATGATGACAATTTAATGGAATCTGGAGGAGAAAACAGAGGAAGCCAAAAACAAACTTGAAACCAAATTCTCTGCACTTTTCAATCAACATCTCATCGTGACATCTTTACTTTATTTTACCGGCATAATGCATTCATAATACATTCAGCTTTCTTGGCAATTCTTGGAACACACATAAAAAAACAAAAACCCAAACAATGAAAAGTAAAAGTTAGTAGATTAAACGCAATTCACTATTTAGAAACAACAGTGAATTGTGTTTATTGTAGTGCAGAAAATAGGAGGTATGTGAGGAAACGATATTCAAATGTGTGCAAGTCTTTGTTTTGCAATTTTGAACATGACTATGAGTGGGGAATACAATATTATGACATCAAGTTTTTATCAACTATCATTTGATTTGATCTTCTGTTTCAGGTGAATCCAGAGACTGGCTACATTGATTACGACAGACTGCAAGAAAACGCCCGGCTCTTCCACCCCAGACTCATCATCGCCGGTACGTCTGCTATTACTATTTTACTTTCACACATTAGAACAAAATAAGTGTGATTTCCAAAGTATCCTCACCTCTGAGTCTTCTGCTCCAGGAACCAGCTGCTATTCCCGCAACCTGGACTACAGACGCCTGAAGCTGATCGCTGATGAGAACGGTGCGTTCCTGATGGGAGACATGGCTCACATCAGTGGACTGGTGGCTGCAGGAGTGGTGCCCTCACCCTTCGAGTACTGTGACATCGTTACCACAACGACACACAAGACGCTGCGAGGCTGCCGCGCCGGACTCATCTTCTACAGGAAAGGTAGACATTAAATAAGAGGACAAAACAAACCTCTTTCTCTATTTGAAGAATGATTTCTCGAGCTGTTTCTTTGCCTTATCCCTGATTTTCTGTTTTCCCTCCTCCAGGTGTGCGCAGTGTGGATGCTAAGGGGAAGGAGACTCTGTACCAGTTGGAGTCTTTGATAAATCAGGCTGTGTTTCCCGGGCTGCAGGGAGGACCGCACAACCACGCTATCGCAGGTACACCTCTTAATTTTCCTCTCTTTGGACTTTATCCTCTCAGTTTCACCTCAACTGTCATTCAAGTAAGTTTGAATCTCATTAAGGTTTTGTTTTTCCCTGTCAGGTGTTGCTGTGGCTCTCAAACAAGCCATGACTCCAGAGTTTAAGGCCTACCAGACGCAGGTTCTTGCTAACTGCAAATCTCTATCCAGCGCCCTTGTTGACCACGGCTACAAGATCGTCACTGGTAAGTTCCTCTACAATCTTCACCGTCTTCTGTATCAGTTGTTATTATTTTGGGGTCATGTCACTAAGACCTACAGCTAATAGTCTCTTTTCCTCTTCCTGTGTAGGCGGCTCCGACAACCATCTGATCCTGCTCGACCTGCGCAGTAAGGGAACTGATGGAGGAAGAGCGGAGAAGGTTCTGGAAGCCTGTGCCATCGCCTGTAATAAGAACACCTGTCCAGGTAAAGTGTGTGTTTTAGCACTGTGTGTAGCATTAGATGTAACCAGTATCAAATACTTGTGTAAATGTTCTGTTAATGCATCTCTTCATGTGTCTGTACAGGGGATAAGAGTGCTCTGCGCCCGAGTGGTTTGAGGTTCGGCTCTCCAGCTCTGACTTCCAGAGGCTTGATGCAGGAAGACTTCAAGAAGGTGGCCGAGTTCATTCACAGAGGTAATCTTCTTTTCTATTGCATGATTTTTACTATCCATAGGCCATCTTTGTGAGACAATACCAGGTATCACAAGCACTGTGTTTAGCATAGCAGCTAACTCTGGCTTATTTACAGAAATTTGTCTGTTAATCAATGAGCACTGTCCCTACCAACTAAATAAATAAACTGTCAGGGGAAAAAATATATAGAACTGTACTGCTGCTTCCCATTAATGTCTTCCTTATTAGGGATTCTGTGCAACACTTTTAAGAATCAGAATCAGAAATACTTTATTCATCCCAAACTGTTTTTTTTCTTTAAGTAATTCCCTCAGCTAAAGAGAAAGTTAGTCATAATGAATAAGAAAACGTGAGGTGCTTTGTGCAAGGGGCCCACACTCCTGCTTCTGATTAGATTTTTCTCTGTAGCTCAGGAAAACTGAGGCTTCTGTAAGTCAAAGTATTTCAAAATACTGATTTCACATACATGAAGTTGGCATCTGAAAGTCTTCCCTCCTTCCTCCTGCAGCCATCAAGTTGACCCTGGAGGTGCAGGGGAGTCTGGATCCTAAAGCCACTCTGAAGGAGTTCATCGCAGCGCTGCGTCAGGGAGAGAAGTTCCAGCTGCGGGTTTCAGAAATCAAAGCCGAGGTGGAGGCCTTCGCTGGTCAGTTCCCCATGCCTGGCCTCCCTGAGCTGTAGAGCACGCTGGACTAATGGTTATAACAAACATTATGACGCCAAATGTTTGTGTTGTTTTGTGTGTATATTTGTTCTGTTAAAATCAGGACCCAGCAGTTCAGCTTTGAACAGATTTGTCTTAATGGTTAAAAAAAAGATTTGCAGACTTTATTTTCCTCCAAATATCCAGTGTTGCTACCGTGCCTTTGCTGTTTTCGAAATGGTTTGCTTTGGTCTTGGTTGTTACATCACATCAAAGCTTTAATCATAGCTGAAATCAACATTTATTTTGAAATCTAATTACATTTCCAAAGTTTTCCTACACACTGTACTGCAGATTAAAGCCCAAAATGTGACTTTCATACATGACCATTGTTTGTTATATGCTGTAAACTTATGTTACCTCCAAAATAAACCATTTTCCACACTGGTGCACTGATGATCAATGAAGAGATCTCCTGGGTCTGTTTTCAATTTAAATCATATGCTGATATTACAAATAGTGCAAATGAAATGACAATACATAAAAGAATCAGTATGTGTAACTGTGAGAAAACAACTTGGTGTTTGCCAAAGGGAAAAATCTTGTTCCAATAAGAAGAAAAAGATGGAAAAACGTTGCATAACTATTTGTTGAGCTTAAATTATCACTTCAATTATCAAACATTATTTGCTATTTTTTTCATTAAACTGTATTTTGCATACAATAGCGTTGAATGCAAAGAATATACACAAATCTCATACCAAGGTCAAAATAAAAATGTAAGAATTAAGAGTCTTGTGAGAAGTAACAACAAGATTATGGAATAATATCAAGTTTTTTGTTGGTTTCATAAACATCACAAGTCACTAAATTGTGTGCACTTGCACTGTATTTGGAGAACACATTTCCCCCTTTCATGATACCTCCAAGTGGCTCCATACATCTAATCTTTTTTGAAACAATATTTATAATAAATGTATTCCTTGCAGGATGCTTGCAGAACCTTTGAAAAAACAAAGCATCAAACATGTTATAATGCATATTTTTAAATAGGATAAAGAATGTTAATTGGCTTGGTTTGATCTGAGAAGTAAAGGGTGTTTAGGGAACTTCCCACACATTTAACTCCTTATCAATAGTTTTTTCCCCAAAAAATATAATTGAGAAATTATTATAAATCAGTAAAAAAGGCACCACCGAATCCGATTGGTGTCACTCGATGATCGTTTAGTGATGCCTTGAATCTGTCAGGTCAGAGGTCAGGCCGCGCGCCTTCCATCCAAATGTTGTTGAGAACGAGCAGTTTGTAACTAGAAGTAACAGAGCGACTCAATGTGCAAGTTTTCGAAAACAGACAAATCAAGCTCCAAAAAACAGCAGCTTTTCTAGTTGCTCATCAGGGAGCTCGCTTATTGTTTCTTTATCGGTTAGCCTAGCTAGCCCGGTTAGCCACATTAGCTGGCTGTAGAAGAAGCTACTTAGCTAGCTCAACCGCTAGGCTAGCTAGCTAGCTTACCGAAAGCGGACATTTCTTTCTTTCTTTGAGGAGCACGACAAACAACCGCAGACATGCAGGACCTCCTGGCCACCGTGGATCACCTGAAGTTTGACCTGGAGCTGGCCGTGCAGCAGCAGCTCGGGGCTCAGCCTCTGCCTTTCCCGGGCATGGACAGTAAGTGCTGGGAAGTTAGCCGCTGTGGGTGAACTGTAGTCGGTTAAACATCTGTAAGCTAACGGCAGGTGGACAACTGTTGACGTTAGCTTTGGGTTCTATGTCTTTACAAAGGTTGTAATAATACTGTGTGTGTGTTTCTGCAGAATCCGGGTCTGCTGTGTGTGAGTTCTTCATGAGAGCAGCTTGTGTGAAAGGTAAAAACACACCATGACAACAATCACACACTTCACTTCCATAAAGTTTGGGTATTCACAACAGATGGGTTAAAAACATTATGGTAAAAAAAACTGGACGCTACATCAAGTACTCAATCAAGGGGTTCACAAATACAATACATAAACTCTACAGTACACTACGTGCTTTAGCTTCTTCCAGTTTATTTTGTATACTGCAATTATAATGGTTGGTTATTATTTTGAAAATGGAAATGAATACACTCAGTAAAATGATTGATAACAAATGAATTACCGGCTGAATATGTCCTTTTGTTTTGTAAGGAAATGTAAAATGAACAATGGCTTACATACATATGGCAATCCTTTACCTTCATCACAATGACATCCACTATGTGATTCATTCATTCATTCGCAAATATCTAGACTGGCTGCCCTGTGGGTTTTCCTTAGGAAATTTGTGCCATCATCTGTGTAATCATTTCAATCTGTTTATTCTTCCAGGTGGGATGTGTCCGTTCCGTCACATCAGCGGAGAGAAGACGGTCGTGTGTAAGCACTGGCTCAGAGGACTGTGTAAGAAAGGAGACCAGTGCGAGTTCCTCCACGAATACGACATGACCAAGATGCCCGAATGCTACTTCTACTCCAAATTTGGTCAGTTGACTTGATTTCATATAAAATACATTAGATTGTAACTGTTGATAAAATCACTGCATGTATTTGTCCCTGTTTTTAATGTTGTGATGACCCTCTCAGGTGAGTGTAGCAACAAAGAGTGTCCCTTCCTGCACATCGATCCACAGTCCAAGATCAAAGACTGTCCCTGGTACGACAGAGGCTTCTGCAAACACGGTATGTCCTGCTCACAAACACGTCCCTGCAGTACTGATAGTAATACCCCCAAGTACACAGTTTGTATGGAAGCCCATTTATGCAATCAAAAGGAAGTTTTTCTCCAAATAATACAAAGTCTTTCATTATTTTAAAACGCTAATTCACTCTTTTGAGATACTAAGTCATCATCCCCAGATACTTTTTTTAATAAAAATGAATTAAAGGTTTTGTTTTTTTTCTGGCCTCAGGTCCTGACTGCAGACACAGACACACGAGAAGAGTGATCTGTATGAATTACCTGGTGGGCTTCTGTCCGGAAGGGAAATCCTGTACATTTATGCAGTACGTGACCCTTCTTTTTTCCCCTACATATTAAAAAAGTCAAACGTGAGACGCCACTTATGACCTGTTGTAGCATTTGGTTTTGTAATGTAGATCTAACAGTGAGATGTTTTTCTACAGCCCTCGTTTTGAGTTGCCGATGGGAGCTAATGAACAGCCTCCTCTGACACAGCAAATTCAGAACCAGTCAAAGGTAAGATACCACCACAAATACCTGAAAACACCTGCGGAGGCGCTTTCATCTGTATACTGCTCCTTCATTTACCTGCAGAGTAAAAAACATTTCTCTCTCCGTGTTTGCTGCTGCAGCCGGTTCCCACCATCGGTCGATCGTCGCTCTCTCTAATCCAGCTGACCAACTCCAGTCCCAGCATGCGACCACAGAACCACATGCCCATGGCTCCTCCTTCTCATCAGAACCACATGGGGGGCAACAGAGGGCCCCGGCCCCTGGACCAGGTCACCTGCTACAAGGTGAGTTATGTGAATTTAGCTGTAAAGTATAATATCTTAAAGCTATAGTTTGGGGAAATATGTTCTATGCTTTCTTATTTATTGTAATCTTTTAATGATAATATGAAAGATGCAGAAATGATGATCATTCTGTTTGAACATCGAACAGAACGTTGATCTTGATTTGAGGTGTTGGTATTTGCAGTTGTTGTGCTAAGCTGAACTAACTGGCTCTGACTGTACAGGAATGAGAGGCATTGATTTTTTATTTATACAACTCTATAAAAGCAAATGGGAGCTTTTTCCTATATCTGCTCCTAATTAAGACCCATTGGTGTTTTTTTTTTACTTGTCCTGTGTGTCTGTAGTGCGGAGAGAAGGGCCACTATGCCAACAAATGCACTAAAGGACATCTGGCTTTCCTGAGTGGACAGTAACCTCCGGATCACCACCCCCCACAATGTGAGCAGCAGAAGAGAGGAAGCCACCCCCCCCCCATATTCCACACGAGGAACTTAAAGACTTTTACTGCCGCTGTAGTGTGTGTCACTTCAGGATGAGTTATACGGACATTGGCAGATAAACATGGCTACCGTTTCTAATCTTTGTGGATACATGAATCAGAAGGTCACAATCTGTGTGGCTGTGGTTTTGAATGACTTGTGTGTCAGTCTTCAGAGTTTTCTACGTTTGTACTGTAAAATATTTAAATAGAAGTGACACCCAGGATCCAACAGCGCTGTAACGAGCTGCTGTTTCTCCAGTGGATTTACGCGTCTCCCCTGGGTCATGTGACCACAACTGTCTTTCTATTCTGATACTTGTAGTAAATCTGTCCGACAGTGTAAATGCAATAAAAAAAAAAAAAAAGCCAGTTTATACCGTTAGCTACAAACTACTGCACTTAGCATAAAGATATCCTGGAAATATCTACCAGTTGTGTGTGTGGAGGCCTAGTGTCATGTCTTGATACAAAACCTTCAAATGTAACCCAGGGTTTTTCACAGAGGGTTTCATGACCAGCTTCATTGTTCAGTTGACAGTGGAAACTAAATCTGTAAAAGATGTACCGATTATATTTGCCTCCACTTGGCTACGTTGTCTGATGGTTGAGAATGAGATACTGGAAACTAAACTCACAACCACACAAGATATCCAACAGTACATTTTAGTATAGATTTATTGGTCACAACAGTCACATATTCAACACAGAGAGCCGGGGAACAACAGTTCCTTGAAGTCTGGGAGGAGCTTAATGGTACTTTCTCATGCGGTCGTGTTCTGGAAGAAAAGATGGAGGAGAGAACTTTAGTTTTAAACGAGTTTTTGGGGATCATTGGAGAAGTGACATTTACTCCAAGTAAAAAAGGTAGAACATCTTAAAAGCAAGGAAAGATTTCTTACTGATGTGATCGAAACTCCACACGTAGCTGAGCACCACGTAGCTAGCCAGCACCATGGAAAGACCACCGATGCCTCCCTTCTTCACATGGATGTACTTGTTGAGGTATCTTTGATAACCTGGAAGTGAAAAACAAACCGCATGAGGACAGAACAACATTCACAATTTCATGCTCAAACTATAAAGATCTTTATGACCTGAATATAAAAACAACATGCACAGAGTTTAACGTTAATAATCATGGGTGAAAGAGGAAAAGCCAGAGGTGATTTTCACTTGTATCATCCTGAATGAGCTGAGACTGAAAGGCATGTTAGTCTTCTACAGGGGCCAGTGTTGTAAAGTAGCCAAACAGAGTAGAAGCCCTTCTAAATAAGACTAAAAATAACATTTGAAGTTCCACGTCCAGAGGTTCCTGAATAGCTTTCCACAAAGCTGCTGGGAGAAACTTTGACCAACACGATTCATGACTGATGCCAGAAAGACAGATCTTATCCAAGATATTTCAGAGATCAGAAGGTCTAAGGCCGTTTTCTACATTACTTATTATTCAAACGGAGTTGGAAATGTGGATGCTGCTAAGAAAGAAAGGTATCGTTTCTGCTCGCTGAATTTGAAACATTATTTTAGATCAAATTTGACGAATAACACTTTGATGTGATTTCTTGTAAAATGTGCTACAACCTTTTCAACACTTCTCTCATCTTTGGTCATGTTTGCTATCGCAAGTCATCTATATGGGATCCGCAGCCTTTTTGTAATTGACCTTTTGTGACAACTCCTTTAAAAAATGTTTTAGGGACAACAGCAACATTAAGTCAGAGCAGGTTTCCTCACCTTTGCGGACGGAGGAGATCATTCCATTGGGGGTGAAGTCACGACCTCCAACCCACGTTCCCAGCTCTCCCAGCTTCACCTCCATCAGACGCTTCTCAACAACGGGAACTGGTCACAAGTGGAGAGAGAGAGCAAAGACAGGGAGTTATTTAAGTGTTAATACAGAGGTCATATATACAAATAAATCAGCCATGAAAATATAAATAAATGGAAGTAAAGATACTGATTTATTTAAACACTATGTGTGTCCTTCAGTAAAAAAGAAAGCATGCAAACATCTAGCTTAACTAGAAGATTAAGCACCCTATGTGTGTTACTCTGATGGATTGTATGCAACTCTATTCTTCTTTGTCCTGAAGAGTTTTTTTACTGATGAACTTCTGTATGTTCTCACTACGAAAAATACCAATTAATAGAAGAATATTTGCAGCTTAAAAGGTCAATCTGCAACAGATGACATATGCTAACGTTACTATGACTTATTATTAATCGCAGACAGTTCAAATCCCACAGTAGAGCAAATAGGTAATAAGTGTGTGTTTCAGGGTTAAAATAAACCAAATGTAATATCATAGTTGGGGGTAACAGGCACTGAGTTTGCAGGCTACAGTGCAAGCTAGCAGAAAGAGACGGTTACATAACGTAAATATGCAAAGACAGCTTAACTATGGCAGCTTTATACAAACTCAAAGTCATGTTTAAAGCTTGGCATGACAGTCAAATGACAAAAATAAACTCCAAACTTTAATTTTACTGCAGAAAACGAGCAATGACAAGCAAAGTCCTTGACCTGACTTAAAGGATTCAGCGGCCTAGAGTCAAACAAAACCCCTAAAATGTATCCGTTAACGGTCCGACAGACAATAAAACACACACAGTTTAATAAAATATAAAAAAGTACTAAGACAGAATCACACTATGGAGATATTCAATACATTTTAAAGCAGAGGACACGATGTTTTACCTGCTCTGTCCGCCATGTTCTCTGGTGCGAAGGGTTTGCAGGCAGCCGCGGGGAATTGTGGGTAAAAGAAAAGGTGAAGTGCATTATGGGAGAATATGTAGTTTTTTAGTCAAACCGCTGGAGGGCAGCAGAATAAATAAAACCAAACAAAGTCAAAATCTGAAGCCTACAAACTTCGGTCAAATAAATACCAATATTTCAAATAAAAAGATACATATGCAAATATAGATTAATGAAGGGATAAAAAGAGCAATAAATAATTAAATAAAATATATAATAATGAAATAGTTTGACATAAGTAAATACATTTTAAACTAAAAACATTACAAAATTTGGCCTCAAATGTTAATAGCCTCTCTTTTTTGCCCACCTTAATGCGATTATATATAGTTCCACTTCATTTTATTTTAGCAGAACTACATTATGAATGTTTTCAAAATGCTGAAGCTGGAATTAAAATGACATTAATTAGAAAATATTACTTCCCATATTTTGTGTTGAACTTTTGCAGTCGTGCAATAAATCCTATGAAGTTTATAATGTGCAGTGTTTGTTAATAAGTCGTTTAACAAGTTGGTAATTAAACTTTGGAGAATAAAGGTTGTGGTGGTGATGAATTGTATCGAAAGGTGTTTTTGTCATTTAGCCGTACCCTCGTTTATACAAATTAAAGCTTTATTGGCCAAGTTGGTGTACGCAGACACATACAGTAATTAAACTCTGTATTTTACTGCTCTCGTCATATTTTAAGACACAAAATAATTCAAAGTTAGTTTTGGATTTGAAATATGTGAAATGGCACAAAAGGATTTGAAAACATTGACATAGCTTATGGGAAAACATATCTTGTTTGGATTCCTCAGTTTTCTCTTTTGAAGAAGTGTTACAGGATCCCTTGCATTTTTTAATCCTGACCTGAAGGGTTTACCACTCTGGTGTCTCCTGACACTCTATCGGAAGAAAAGCAGGCGATCAATGAGCAGCACAACAGCCAGCAGCACTGCTTCACATAATTATGTACCTGATAGTGAAGACGGTGTGTGTGTGTGTGTGTGTGTGTGTGTGTGTGTGTGTGTGTGTGTGTGTGTGTGTGTGTGTGTGTGTGTGTGTGTGTGTGTGTGAGCGGTGGTGGAGGTGGAGGTTGAGCTGTGGTAGTACAGATCCCCTCTCCATACGCCCACCGATCAATACACCCCTCTCTATCTCACACACACACACACACACACACACACACACACACACACACACACACACACACACACACACACACACACACACACACACACACACACACACACACACACACACACACACACAGAGTTATTAAGGGTGTGCAGTAGTGGTGGTTTTTGGCCTTCATCCAAGACTGAGCAGCGTCCTCTCTCCATATTTGACTGATTCTCCTGCTTCACTCTAGCGACTTTCATTAGACGGAGGACTAATATAGATGTCCGACATCCACCCTGTTTTTTCTGTCTTTTCCCTGCTTCTCTCTCTCTCTCTCTCTCTCTCTCTCTCTCTCTCTCTCTCTCTCTCTCTCTCTCTCTCTCTCACACACACACACACACACACACACACACACACACACACACACACACACACACACACACACACACACACACACAGTCACTAACATACTGTACACATGTTTATACTGTCTGTCTGTATTTTCACATATTGTCATTACAACCAATAAAAACGAATGTATTCATGTAGCCACCTACCTGTAACGTGGGTGGATTCATAATTACATTGTCTGTGTGTGTGTGTGTGTGTGTGTGTGTGTGTGTGTGTGTGTGTGTGTGTGTGTGTGTGTGTGTGTGTGTGTGTGTGTGTGTGTGTGTGTGTGTGTGTTTGTGGTGAAAAAAGGTTGAATTTTTACCAGTTTTTGGTCTTTGATGTTGATGATTCAGCTCTCTTTACAGCATGTTGACCCAAATGTTCCTCCTCTCCTCTCCTCTCCTCTCCTCTCCTCTCCTCTCCTCTCCTCTCCTCTCCTCTCCTCTCCCCTTGTCCTCTCCTCTCCTCTCCTCTCCTCTCCTCTCCTCTCCTCTCCTCTCCTCTCCTCTCTCCTCTCCTCTCCTCTCCTCTCCTCTCCTATCCCCTTGTCCTGTCCTCTCCTCTCCTCTCCTCTCCCCTTGTCCTCTCCTCTCTCCTCTCCTCTTCTCTCCTCTCCTCTCCTCTCCGGCTCTTAGGTAATGTTAATTTGAACAGCCGTCCAATATTCACTTTTACCATTTTCTCAGTTTTTAATTGGAAATATATCCGTCTCTCTTTAGCGGCTAAACGCTCTTTTACGCTCTCCAGCTAATTGCTCACTTTGTTTGCTGTTTGTCGTTGAGCAGGTTGTGTACGACTTTTCAAGACCTTTTTTGCTCGGCCAAAAACTACAGTAGGGGAGTGGTGTTTCAAAATCAAAACAGTAAATTCCCAGACTGGTCAGCCGGTTCAAAGCTCTGGGGAGCTGCCAGCTCGAGTGATAATTCTCTGTGGGTACATCGTTACGACCCCATTGTAGGCATAAATGCATGGATGAAAGCGAGGCTTATAAGGCACCATTCCTAAACACTGATTGTGTCATTACTCTGCAGTGACTACATTGTGCAAGCAATGGGTTATTCCTTTCCTGTAGTGTGTTATACATAGGTGTTAGCCCTTGCAGACCTTTCACATGCATACACACCTATATAACACACTACAGGAAAGGGAAAACCCCAAAAGGGTAATAGGGCCTCTATAAGTAACACTCCCAACACACAATGAGAGACTGACACACTCGGGGGGGGAAAAGCCGTGCAGAGATAATTAGATTTGTGTTGTAAAGGTTAAACCAACATCACTGTAAGATAATCTTATAGAGAGCAAACCCTGACGGAGAGCTGACCCTGTGGCCCACTTCCACCTGTTCATTGGGTTAGTTTGTTTGTTATAGCACGGCCTAGGGGTCTCACTGCACTTCAGAGGAGCTACACAGTACACACACACACACACACACACACACACACACACACACACACACACACACACACACACACACACACACACACACACACACACACACACACACAGAAGCATAGGGGACGGGTGATTTTGTTCCAGCTCAAGAGGCAGGTGCCCCCGAGGTCTGCCACAGAG
Source organism: Eleginops maclovinus (assembly GCF_036324505.1). NCBI lineage: Eukaryota > Metazoa > Chordata > Actinopteri > Perciformes > Eleginopidae > Eleginops > Eleginops maclovinus. The sequence goes on along the minus strand of NC_086364.1, from coordinate 20,461,516 downwards.
ACAGCTCTTTGAAGCTGATGGACGGAGAAGGAGGGAGGGAGATTGTGGGAGGGTGAACAATACACAGACAGAGAGAGAGAGAGGATGAAAGAGGGAGAGTGATGGAGGGAGATGAAGGATAAAGGAGAGGAAAGAGGACTGTCTCTGCACACTCTACTACACATGACCTTTAAATGTCCCTGTTCATCCATCCTTCATGCTCTACATCCCGCTTTCTGCTCATTTTTGCAGACTTCTTGTGTTTTCTTTAGAATCACCACTCTTCTGGCCCGGCTGGAGATCAGACTGGGTGGAGTAACAGATAGGGCGGTGAGGGAATGACTCCTAAAACCTGGAAATGAGTAAGCATTTTATCACTTATGGGTTATGAGTCAATGTTATTGTGAACATGTTAAATAAGTCTAATGTAAGATCTGTGGTAACAAAAGCATGTTCTGTTCTACGACATCAAATACATCCTTAGAGGTGTCTCTGTGTCATAAAGACAAGTGTCTAAATGACACGACTAAACATCTGTAGCTGTAGTTCCTGATTTGTGTTAATTGCATGACTCTCACGCTCAATACGTTGCATTTTGAGTAATGTTTACTGAAGACATTTTTTAAAATAACCCTCCCTAACCTGTGGGCGATTTCTCTTGTCCCCATCTGTTACTGTCTCTCACTTCCTGTTTCCTCTCTCACATCGATTTCTCTCCTCTGCTCTTTTGCCCTCTCATCTCTTTATCTTCCCTAGCTCCTTATCGTGAATGTCATCTCCTCCTCTTCCTCTCAGTGACCTGTATTTTTTTCTTCCTTTCCTCTGTGCTGGGGGAGAGCTCACAGGTAGAAAGGCAAACATCCGAGAGACAGGTAGGCGGGAAAGGAGGGGTGGATTGTGGGTAATAGGTTTATCAACTCTCCAATTATTACAATTATCTCATTAGAGGGATGGATATCACCAGGGAAGCTGCTAAAAGGAGCTCGGAGGCCTGATGAGGGTCCCTAAGGAGACCTAGTGTGTGTGTGTGTGTGTGTGTGTGTGTGTGTGTGTGTGTGTGTGTGTGTGTGTGTGTGTGTGTGTGTGTGTGTGTGTGTGTGTGTGTGTGTGTGCATGTGTGAGACAGACATAGAGAGACAGACATAGAGAGAGAGAGAGAGAGAGAGAGAGAGAGAGAGAGAGAGAGAGAGGATACCACATGTGCAGAAAGGCTCCACAGGGACTGTTTCATAGCTCACGGCGATAATGGTTTTAGCCACTAAATCAAAATTTCTCATTCCCATTCACTCACACACTTAAATGTAATGGGCTCTAATGGCACGTTGAGTAATCAAAGCTTATCATCTACTGAAAACGACAAAGCAAAGTGCAATGCAGGACGCCTCAAATTTAGCTTGAATCTTCGAGTGGAGAATTAAGTGTCAGAATTATTGTAGCGCATTTGTGGAAAGGACAGAGGTGGTGCTTATCCTCGCTTAACCTTGAAGAACTGTACGTTGTTTGAAGACACAAAGCTGTGTAAACCATTTTACCTTATTTCCAAATGTTTGATGCTTGACATTTACATTTGATCTACTTTAATACTGCTTAATATTTTACTCCAATGCTTAAATGAGAGAAGCAATAGCATACAGACTACAGAAACAAGGGGAAACACCTAGCTCTGTCCAGCAAGCTACACACTTACTTTTTGAATGATAGGACCATTTTTATAGCAAACACTTACACATCTATATCCAGCAGACATGGAGCAATGTTAGGATTCATTTAGAATTGTGTTTCTGGACACCTTGTAAATGTAAGTGCAATTTCAACAACCCTCCACCGACTGCTAGCCGCTCAATGCTCTGATATGTTCACTGGCTGTTCGTTAGCTTTTGCTAAACGAACAGACATCATAATTTACACTACATTGAACACTTTGAAAGAAGATACACTCTATTTTATACAACAACCGGGCTTTAATTGTGTTTTAAAAGATATAACAGTAGCAAGCTGCAAAATGTAGTATATATCTGACAGACTAAGAGATGTGTTGGTCAGGTTTATTTTTTAGAAGGGAGATTTTTTAACAACGCTATTTCTTAATCTTGAAAAAGATTGAAACACCTTGATTTAACTCCTTCCGCTTTTCTTCTGATAGATGCCATATTCCAGCGGCGATGAATCCTAATGTCTTGTTGATTACAGACCGTTCACATTTGTGGCTTTGAGTGAAATACTTTAACAGCTGTTGAATTAATTGGCATGAAATTCTGTGCATCTATGCCCCTTAGGATCAATCTCTTAATCCTTCTTCCAGTATTTTTTCCCCTGATTTTAATTAAAGACCAAATAATTCATCAGTTGTTACTTTTGGTGCGAATTAGCCAAATTAGCCTTCTAAAATGCTAAGCTAATACGTTGAACATGGTAAACTTCGGCATTGTTAGCACTGTCGAAGGCCTTTTAGCAGTTAGCTCAAGCACAGCCTTACAGCGCCACTAGGAATTGTGATGGGAACTTCTGGAGCAATGGAAACGCAACTCAGAGAGACTCGGGGAGAGTTGGAACTTTGATGGCAAACACTGAAGGTTTATTCTGAAGTTAACGGCCGGAGAATTGACAAGACATTTGCTGCAGCCACGAGTTGACAGAGCCGTTGCCTGACCAATTCTTAAGATCCCTAGCTGTAGGAAGAGGTTTTAACTAGTTCCAAATGGGTAATCAACATTCTTCAAGCGCCAGACTAAATAAGAGCGGACACCACGTCTAACTAAAACTGCCATCTAGGTCAATAGAATATGCGTACAAGAGCAACTGGTGCCAGATAAACTGAAGCCCAGCTGACCCAAAACAATGAAACCTATCTTAGGTCATGAGCTCGTACAGTATGGTTAACAACAAACCCCAGGATGCCCCTCCTTAATGAAGATTACGGCACCTCCAAGGCCAAAGAACTATGCCATGGGAATATAGAGGAAGGAGAAAATGATGAACGAGGTCAAAGGTTAAACACCTAAGCAAAATATTCCCTAACAGGAATATCTGTATACTTGTTTTGTTTACTTGTCATTCCTATAAAATTCTGTAGCAGTGTTTGTTTCCTAACTGACCACCACAGGACAAAATAAACTGGTTGACGGGGTTATCTGTGTGTCAGAGGAAGAGGAACAGGACAAGGCCTCAAGCCCTGCTGCAGATTAGAAACAGATTGGTCCGATCGCTTTACTGTGAAATACTGCAGCTGAGGACAGATTTGTTTTTTTACAGCAAACACACACTCAATCACACACACACACGAGAACACACAAACAAATGCTTGTCTGTGTGATTGAAATGGGCTGGTTGTTTCTTAGCAACCTTTAATGACAACAGCTATAAGATGGAGACGATGATAATGAGAGACATGGAGCGAGGGAGAGGAGTAATTGAACTCCGAGGGTCTCTGAGCTTTGGTTACATAGCGCTGAGTTGATGATTTTTCTAAGGATGTGTGCGTGAGAGATTGTGCGAGTGTACAGAGTGCTGCAGTACAGGCAGTATGAGAAAAATAAAGAGCCTTCTGAACATTAAAGCATGGAGACATTTCACCGCAGAAAAGGATCCCTTCAAGAGGTTTTTATGATCAACGTCAGTTAAGGTTTGAGTTTAGAATATGTTTAGGCCTCAATGAAATAAAAAAGGCCTCAAAAAAATATGTTGTAGTCAAAAGCGCGAGTATGAACTGGATGGGTTTAAATGCACATGGTTGTATGTTTAAATAAATGTATGTGTGTGTGTGTGTGTGTGTGTGTGTTTGTGCGTCACACAGACAGAGGAGAACACAGCGAGAGAGGCTGAGCTACTCCTGTGTCGTCAAGTAATTCCAGGCCAGAACGGATCACAGCCAACATAACAATAGCGTGGTTTTACAGCGAGAGCTTTCCAAGTCCTCAAGGCGCTTTACAGTTTTCACGGCTACTTAGAGCGCAAGCGTGCAAGTGTGTGTGCAAGTGTGTGAACATAACTGTTTATTTTATGCACATCCTGGGAGAGAAACGGAAACAGAGCTATGCAGCCGAGCAGAGAATAAAAACAACGTGTGTGTGTGTGTGTGTGTGTGTGTGTGTGTGTGTGTGTGTGTGTGTGTGTGTGTGTGTGTGTGTGTGTGTGTGTGTGTCTGAATGCTCACTAATTAACATGATATATCTAGTGCTTTTTTGTAAACATCAACATGCTATGCTAATTAGTGAGCTTTTGATGTGTGCTGGAAGGTGGATATTTGTACTATTAGACAGAGCTAGACTAGGGGCGGATTATGAGACAATGTCCCCTCTGGGTACAGACATGCTAAAGCCCCATCGTCTCTCCTACATATGGAAACAAAACATGTGTGATTACTACAGATTGACTCAGAATAACAACAAGGACACACTTAACAATTTCAAAGAGAGACAAAATGGCTATAGAGGCGTATTCTAACTTCAAAGAGACTCCGAATGACTACCAATTGACAAAAAATGATTGCAAAGAAAAACAAAATGACTACCAAGAGATGCAAAGCCAATGCTAAAAGGGGTAAAACCACCGAGAGGAAACACAATAACTACAAATAGAACAAACCAACCACAGAGACTACACGTGTTGTGGTTTTAGTAGTCCTATGGAGGCAAGTTGTTATCATTGTGTCTCTCTTTGTAGTAATTGTGTGTCTCTTTGTAGTCTTTTGTGTCTCATAGTCATTTTATGTCCTCGAGTCATAATGGATTACTTTGTAGTCATTCTGAGGCAACTGCTGGTCATTTGGGGTTTTTAACGTCTTTTTTTGGTCATTTTAAGTCAATTTGTAGTTATTCTGAGTCCCTTTTCAGTTATTATGTATCTTTGTAGTCACTTTGATTCTTTTGAGTCCCCTTGTATTTGCTTTTTGGTTGTTTTGCATCTGTTTGTAGTTGTTTCAGGTCTCTTTGTGCTCTTTTTCCTCATCTTGAGTCTTTTCCTGCTTGATTAGTGTCTCTTTGACTGACATTTTGTAGGTGAATCCATCTATGAGCCAATGCTCGCTGTTTCCCCTTCAGTATTCTTCAGTAGTAATGTTAATCCAAGCTAAGCTAACCCAATTTGCTGCAACATTATATTTTATAATCTCACTCTCGGTAAGAAACCAATAGCAGGTTTTCCTTTTAGATTATGGCTAAATTCCTAATCGGGTCACAGATGTTTTCTGGTTACATATTCGGCGTAATATAGACAAGCAGTGACTAATTTCTGACCTCTCTCTAGTGCTTCACTCCACAGCAGCATGTATTTTTCCACAGCAGGTGAAATGCATGTATTTTTCTTTCCTTTCTAGCTTGCCTTTGTCACATCTCAGCAGTCTTGATTCTCTCTCGTCTCATGTACCTGTTCCCACCTCCTCTACACGCCTCTGCTTTTATTTCTCCCTGAATCCTCTCGGCTACATCTCACAGCGACAGAGCACACTCTGCTCTCTCACTACAGAAAAACTCTGCAGTCTGTTACAGCTTTTCTTCTGCTTGCCTTTGTGTGAACTCAATTTTTCCTCCCCTGGAATGTGTTTTTTCTTCCCTTGGTCTCTCTGTCTCTTAGGAAATCTCTGCTTCTATTTCCTGAGACACGGCAGCTCACTCTCTATCTTTGTCTTCATCTCTGCCTGTTTGAACTGTTCACCTCTTCCTTCTCCTTCACCACCGTCCCTCTTCCTCCATCTGTCCTCATCCCTCGATCCCTCTTCCTCTGTGTTTGCATCTGTGTCTTCCCTTTCATCCCCCCTCTTCCTCACCTGCCTGCCTCACACATCATTACCTTCTACTTTTCTTTCCTCCAGGTTCATATTCCTGTCTTCCTGTAACTGTGTGATAGGATTAAGGCTCCATCTGTCTCCCAGTCTTTGCATGTTTGTCTTTTTTCGGTGGCTTTGCTCTCATTTTCTTCTCTTATTTTGCCCATTTTCTTTTCTCTCGCACCAGAGGTGAACGGAGGTGGGCGACAGGCAGTAGTACTATCAGTATCAGTATGCAGAGTCATGGCGCTGTGGCTCTGCCGTCATTGATTGAACTAGCAGCTAAATATAGAAACTCTCAGGGCTCAGCATCTTTAACAGACTGGAAGGAGGGACTGATGAGCACAGTAGACACACACACACACACACACACACACACACACACACACACACACACACACACACACACACACACACACACACACACACACACACACACACACACACACACACAACAAGCTGTCACTCTAAAATATGTTGATTTATGTTATGTGGACTTGTAAATAGAATTCCTTACCCAGACTCTAGTTTCCTAAAGCTTACCTTACATAAAACCATTGTTTTAATTTACTTTATGGGGTTTGGGTTTTTGTTCGGTGCTCAGGGAATTAGTACGCTGCTTTGCAAATCAGGGGTTCAATCCATTTCCGAGTGTCCTTGGGCAAGTCATTCTACCCTATATTGCTTTCGTAGGCATGTCTAAGGTATTGAGGTTATGTGAGTCCCTTTGGATAAAAGCCAGTTAACTAATAATATGTAATGTGACACACACACTAAAGTCAGAACAACATGATACACACACACACACACACACACACACACACACACACACACACACACACACACACACACACACACACACACACACACACACACACACACACACACACACACACACGTGAGCTGTGTGTGTTGGTTGTACAGAAAAATAAATCCATTTAAGTGAAGGAGGTGTAAGATGGTCTGACCTTTTTACACATTCATGACAAAGAGCTTAAGAGCCAAATATTCACAACACACCCAAACCCAAACGCACACACACACACACACACACACACACACACACACACACACACACACACACACACACACACACACACACACACACACACACACACACACAAAACACCTTACCATTGATGCTACTTGCCTAAACCTAACCTAACCTAAGACCAAGTTGTTGGACCATGACAGTGTGTAAAATAGATCTATGTCCTCACAACATGACACACACACACCCACACCCACACACACACACACACACACACACACACACACACACACACACACACACACACACACACACACACACACACACACACACACACACACACACACACACACACACACACACACACACACACACAAAGTTTAAATGTGCAGTCCACCTGGTGTTGATTTCAAAGGAAAAATAATTCCATGTGTACCACGGTCTGACCTTTTTACACATTCATGACAGAAAGCTGTGGAGAAAAATATTTATTGGACCCACACACACACACACACACACACACACACACACACACACACACACACACACACACACACACACACACACACACACACACACACACACACACACACACACATAATAACTTGACAGTAACTCATTCTTTCTGGACAGATTGCTGTGGGCTAAAATAACAAACAGTTACTATTCAACACGCTGCATAAATCCAGAGCTGCAAGCCTTCCCTCGAGCTGAGCTAAAAAAAACACACACAGACAGCGATAGAGAAAGACAGGCAAGCAGCCAGAAAGAGACTGAAAAGAAAGAAAGACACAAACGTGGCAACTTGACAGACAGACAGGTAAAAGTGAGAGACAGGTAGGTAAACACACAGCCAGTTCAACAGATAAGAAGACAGAAAACAACGCCTCGTGATCGAGAGGATTTGACGCAGATTAAATTCAACCACAGAACGCGTTTCTGGACCAGCATCAAAACGCCTGCTGGGCCACAAGAGATGTTTGTGTGTAGCATGAAGAACAGTTGGATAAATCGCAGATTAGTGTTTCCTTATGTCCGAAGAGCGCCGTTTCAAATGGGTTTCTTTCATTGTTCTGTATCTTTTCATCCCTTTTGCTGGAAAATGTGTTTTTAAATTCTTGGATAGCAAATGGAAAGATTTAGGAGGGAAAAGGTGGACCTGAATATTTACTTATCGTGGATATTAGAGGCCCTGTTATGCTGTTTGGTTTTCCCTTTCCTGTTGTGTGTTTATATAGATGTTTGTGCATGTAAATGTTCTGCAAAGGCTAAAATATGAACCTGAAATGAACATAATATGTCTTGTTGGGGCCTGATTTTGATGTGCAGCATACTCCTATATGGCCTATAGTGAGTTACTTTCTGTACCAAACAGTATCCTATTTACACAGTGTCAATATTTAGTTTTGGTCTTACCCAGTTTGTGTTCTGAGTGTGTTTTCTCAACATGTTAGACCTCATTGGTTGTGTTATTCCTCGTACAAAATGTACCCGTACACAGGATGATGACGATGAAGATATCAGAATGAAAACATGGCAGAGTATCAAAGGAAATGCTCTCTGTAAATTATCTTCAAAAGATCAGCGTGATATTACTTGTAAAAGATAATCTACTGGAGAACAGATTAATGATTCTGATACGATAAACCTGTTACACGATGCATGATTTGTGATGATGAGCTAAACGTGAAGGAGAACGGATGTTGCATCAGGAGAAAGAAAACTGTGTCTCTAACACTGCATGCAAAGACAGAGGCTCTAAAGTGGGATTCAAACCCACAGCCTCACACTTCCTGCAGTTAGCAGCTTCAGCAGATCCTGGGTCTGTTGAGATGCTGCACACCTACAAAGACAGCTACACCATTTAGCAAATTCCCATCAGGCTTTGCTCCTCTGTGGTAGTGGGGGTGTGCAATATCACGGAGCCCCTGCCAATAATACAGCATTAGCATATTGAACTGAGCTGATAAAACTGTCAATCACACATGCCAGAGCTGTGTGTGTGTGTGTGTGTGTGTGTGTGTGTGTGTGTGTGTGTGTGTGTGTGTGTGTGTGTGTGTGTGTGTGTGTGTGTGTGTGTGTGTGTGTGTGTGTTTTCTCTTATATCCATTGTTTCTTATCTTTTCGCTCGTGCAACACACATTCTTTTCACACCATTCCAATAAAAGAAGAAGAAGAAGAAATAAAGATAAATATTCGATAGATAAGAGGAAATGTTGAGTGACCCGTTCTAATATTCCCTGCAGGACCTCCTGGTATTCATGTGCTCAAATAAGAATTCATTTAAGTTAAAGCCATCTTATCCTGTTTGTTATTTTTATTAAGATCTCGTCTGTCATCATTATGCAAAGTGTCGTCAAACAGAGGTTCATACATCTCTTATGAAATCGTTTTGTTCTTGCTTTCTCTTCCAAAGTCAAGCAAAAATGATCATTGTGTTTGCAGGGATTAATCTGTTTAGGCAACAAAGTAGGACTTACATATTAAGGTTTAAGTTTGTGGTTTTGTTTAAAAATAGTACATTTCTTACAATACTTACGTACCTGGCTTTGGCTTAATATGAAACTTACAATACAAAAGCAAGTCAGCGATAGACTTAGTGAGATGAAAACACAGGTGCTTTCTCTTTGGGCTCAATGGATTTGGAAGATCTGCAAAAATTGGGGGTGATTTATTCTCTGAAGGCAAACATATTTGTAATAAAGCGCCACAGAGAAACGTTCTTTAAAAAATGCTGATCCAGTATAATCCTAATGTGTCTGCAAATGATTATTTAGGTATAAGTTCTAACAGAGTCATGTACTACAATATTCATACTTGCCCTATTGCTGTGAGAATCCCTTTATAGTCCACCCATTATTATATATTATTACAATATAGCCTGCAGTCTGTTTCACTGATGCAGCACTTCATTTTGCATTCTGTTTCATCTCATTTCCTTTCACATGCATGTCGTTTTCTTATTCTTGTACCGTTTTATTTCTTTTAATGTCTTACGTTTATTGTATGTTGCATTGTTGGAGGACGTTGTGACAATAAAGCCTTTACATCTTCAATTATTAAATAAAGGAAGATTTGGTTTGCTGTAAATGGTGATTTAAACTCCTGATCATAAGTTAGACACATTTTAAAAACATTTAGTCTGTTTCCTCCCTTTTAATCCCAGTGTAATAGCATCCCACTTCCTCTGAGGACTACAGAAACACTGTTAATAATTCACAAGCATGATATGCAAAGTCTTTTCTGAGGGGAGAAAAAGTTATTAAACATTTCGCTGGTTTCATCCTTCTCACTAATAGTGCGTTTGAAGAGACCAGAGCCAGAGGCAACAACCCCCTCCTCTTCCTCCCCCTCTCTCCTCCCCCTCTCGCTGTCCTCATCCATCCGTCCACGCTTCCTCCTCTCTGGATGGTGCGTTTGGAGCGCTTTTGCAGGACGGTCGGTATCCGGGTTTCTGTCTGATGGATCCGGACTAAAGAGAGACAAGCTTCGGTCGGAAGAGACCCTCGAAGATCCCGCAGCACCGACCCCGACCTGCGGCTGTGAAAAGCCGGGAGGAGCGGGCAGGAAACAGGGGAGCCACTGGAGGTAAGAGGGGCCATCAGTAACCTGTTGTTTGTGTGTTTTTATTCTCCCTTTGAGTCGCGATTTCGGCTAAATACACACGGATGGATTTAAAAAGCGACATTTAAACCTTGTTGGACTTGATTTTGATCTTTTTTTATGATGATTTAGTAAAAAGAAGAAGCGGAATAAACTGAGAGGGGATCTGTGTGTGTGTGTCATGCACTGCTCAGACGTCGTGGTTTACCTTTAATCAATTGCAATTCATGTTGCTGTTTAGTAACGAGGAAAACCCCCAAGCTTAATTAATTTGGAGTTAAGATTTACCACACATATCTATTTCCAATGCATAATTAATCTGCTTATTTTTGAGAAAATCAAATGTGTTTTTGCTCACTCTTTATGCTAATTTGTATCATGATTTGAGTAAAACAATAGAAACTGCAGCGTGACATTACACTGCAATTTAATTATGGTCGCAGGCTGGAGATATTTAATTTAATGCAGGAAGGCAGAGAGCGCCTCCTCTAGTCTGGAACCGGAAATTGCAAGTGGCTCAGTATGTGAGACGTGAATTGTCATCATTATTAGATTTAAAAACAATACAAGCTTTTTCTCAATATGCTTCCAGGGTTTATATCCAGGAGAGGCACACTGTCTCTCTGCATGGAGGCCAGGATGTGAAAACAAATTACAGAGACGAACACCTTGTTACATCCTGCTGCAGCTGGGGTTTAAAATAGGATCTCACTAAGCAGCTCCCATGACTGTGCTGCTTTTATTTTGTAGGGCAATCTGACTGCAGGGCATCAGAGGTGAGGCTGGATGTTGGTGACAGAAATGGATTGTGTGAAAGTGTTTGTGTAACCGTACAGGTGTGAGCGTAGAGGAGCCTTTTAGTCCTCGTGTTTGCAGATGGAGCAAAGTCAATATCCATTTCTATTGATCCGCCCTGTAACAATAACAGTTCCCTGTTGATTCGAGTGAATGAAGGCCGGTTATTGGGCCATGTTTCAGCTGCTGTAATGACAGAAAAGAGGCCTTATGAGGAGCCTTCTTTGTTTTTGTGGTTTAATAGTGGGTGAATGTGTTGGATTATATCGCTGAAAGTTACGTCGATGAATCTAAAGTTAATGCTCGTAAAAATTCTCAGGAGTTAATTGGATAATTGATTTTCCAATGAGGTGGTTTTGTTGAAATAACTGCAATATCGTTGAGATTTCTACGGTAGCTGACAGGTGCAAACACCCCAAACACTTGCTTGAAACATGCTGTGGTTTCATAAACGATGAAAATAGAAAAACACAAATGTGCCGAAACACATGCAAGAAGAGGAAACATCTTCACCAACCTGACAACACATTTGAAGCGTTTAGAAAACATTCTCCAACTTCAAGAAACATGCACAGAGTTTACTGAAAGGGCTGCAGAAATGAAACGCTGCAAATGCAAAAAGCAAGAAGCTGCAAGACGCTCCAAACACAACAGAAACAGGGACAGTAAAAAGGGATGCACACAGCTGGGATCGGAGTCCTTGTTGATGTTTGGGTTTGGGATTATAAAGTTGGTAGCATTTTGTACTTGCAGTGTTTTCTTTATTCAGCGCTTTCAGTAAATTCTGTGCATGTTTCTTCAAGTTGGTGAAGATGTTTATTCATTTGCATGTGTTTTTATATTCTATCTGAAACTGCAGCACGTTTCTCCAAATGGAAACGTTTTGAGCTGTCGTAGTGAGTTTGTACATGCTGGCCACCGTAATTTGGACAAAACAATAAAAGCAATGTAAAGATGTGGGCTTTTTAAAGACATTTTGCAGTATTTTTTAAGGTTTTATAGACCAAAACATTACCCTGTTAATCAGGAAAATAGTGTCAGATTAAGTGGCTGTATTGCACGATGATATATGTAGTAATAAACCACAGCAGCTCTTTACACTTGTAGGTAGTATTTTGGTTTTTATTGGTTACTTTACTCTGAATTCCCCAGAATTTGTTAGCTAATTAAGTGGCTGTCAGCTCATTTATTTTAAACTGCTTTATGTTTCTTGTTCTGGATTAATATCCTGTTAAACTACAACTTTTATCAGACAAATCAAAGCATATGTTGCCTATAAAACGTCAGAAAATAGTGTTTGGTTACATTTTACAGAGGCCCAAACTGTTTCTTAGTGTTGTTACAGTAAAAACAAACCAAAATATTCATTAGACAGCAAGTCCTCGCAATTAGGAAGCTTGAACCGGTAAAGGTTTTTGTATTTTCGTTTATTGATCATGAAAAATTGCAGTTCTTGTGGTCACTCCTTCTCCTCTCTTCTATACTTAGTACAGTGATGTCTATTGCAGATCCTGTTGGTTGAATTCAGAGCTGCCTTTTGGCTCACCTTGTCTGCCACCTAGTTATACATTCTTCGTCACTCTGTTTCTCTCATTTAATATGCCTCTCACACATCCACACACACAAACACACGCGCAGCAAACTGCGTTTCTTTGGAGTGTCTAACCTTGAGTCTTGTCACTTTCAGCAGGGCACTGACAGATTGTTTTTTTTATCCTATCTCTGCCTCTTCTGTCACATTTTAATTTGGTTTCTGCTTCTGTCTCCTGTTGTTTCCCCCTGAAGATCCTCCATCATCTGAAGGCTTCTGTTCCTGGGCCTCTCTTGGGGATTGTTTTTTTAAACATGCACGCTCCCATGAGTGTGTAGAGTCAAGAAGAAGGTTTTTTTTCAGTGTTATTGAATAGTAGAGATGGGCTCTGTGGGAGCTGAGCGTCGCAGGCCAACCCCGGCTCAGACGCCTGAGGAGAGGGATGTGTGGAGGGATGGAGGCAGAGCTGGATGGAGGGAGGGAAGCAGGGAGGGGTGGAGGGAGGGGAGGGAGGGAGGGGAGGGAGGCGAGGGAGGCGAGGGAGAGCGGCGTGGTGCAGAGCTTCAGCTTCGACTCATACCAGCTGGAGGAGGAGGAGATCAGTAAAGACGCCCCGGAGCGAGGAGTGCTGGCGCTGTCCGAGCCCGGTGAGGGAGACTCTCTGCTGTCTATAGCTGTGTGTGTGTGTGTGTGTGTGTGTGTGTGTGTGTGTGTGTGTGTGTGTGTGTGTGTGTGTGTGTGTGTGTGTGTGTGTGTGTGTGTGTGTGTGTGTGTGTGTGTGTGTGTACTGGTTTTATAAAAAGATAGACTAAGAACAGAAGGGAAAAGATCAATATCACAAACAATGTCAAAGTTAACCCCCAAAACATCCCCCTTCTGCTCCACAACACCATACAGATCAATATGCATCAAACTCAATGATGCATTCAGTTTAAAGAAAATAGTTTATGTTTTAGATAGAAAGAAAGATAGATAGATGGATGGACGGACCAAGGTCCAATAGTGTTATGTCTAGACAGGTATTGTGCTCTGGACACACACTGAGAAAGGAACCTGTTTCTATTTAAATCTGCTCACATTTGACGTTACCCTCTCAAGATCTTTTACGAAACTACTACTGTTGCTCACCTCTTTCTGCCTTTTTGTTTGTTTAGACTGTTATACAGCATACAATAGCAATGAAGTACAATGCTGAGTAACTGTGCTTAGAGTTACATTGCATATCTACAGCTGTTGAGTAAATAAAAACATGACTTTGAGCGTTTAATAGTGGGATCACAGGATTAGGATTAGACACAGTTCTACAATAAACCTGCTCATCTCACTTTAACCATGAAACAGACTCAAGTGCAGAAGTCTAACATAATCTGATCCCTCTCTGATGAGTTTCTCAGCAGCACTGCAGGAACACAGTCCTCTGAATTAGCAACTCTCTGCTACGGCTCCATTCATCCTGATTAGGCTTAATGAAGATGGAGGGTGTTTGCTTTAGACCCTAATTCAGACGTTTTGATCACGGCTATCCCCGCTGTTCGAGTGTGATTTCAGCCTCGGTTTAATTCTCTAACCCTTGACTCCTCTGCTTCCCCGCTCAGACTTTGAGGAGCCGATCCCTGACGACCGTTACCATGGTATCTACTTTGCAATGCTATTGGCTGGCGTGGGTTTCCTGCTCCCGTACAACAGCTTCATCACCGATGTGGACTACCTGCACCACAAGTTCCAAGGTGCGAATGTGCATGAGCCAAGCACCTTTGGAGAGTGCATGGATTTTACTTGCCTACCTGCAGAGTGCACATACTCATGTTGGTTGTGACGAGCGAATAGAAAATGTAAAGGAATCACAAAAATAATCAGGTATTAATCATAATGAATCAATATTTTAAAGTACCGATATTGACTAAGTTTAAGAGGTTTTTTTTACTCTATTTTAACATCTCAGCATCAGTTTGATGATTTCTGAATTACTGTCCTGAAGTCCGACAGACTGAGCAAAGACATCTGCTTAAGAGGCTGAACTAGGCTCGTCACTGTCACTCGTTTGAGGATGTTTAATGAAGTAAATAAAAACAATCAATATCTAAAGCAGGACCATGTGATCAACAGCAAAAATCTCAGAATTCCTTGACCCTCTGTCATCCACACTCCTACAACAGGTGGACTAAATACCATTTAATCACACCCAGGTGACAATTTCCAGAAGTGATAACTCTTAAGTGATTAAAGAGCATTTGGAATGATGTCTTGTAAATGTAAAGCCCTTTGAGGGGTGGTAAGGACTGGATAAAGGCTATTTAAAGGCAGTCCATTGACCAATTAGCGTTCATTTTTTGTACTTTACTTAACTTTAATTGAACAAGGACCGTGCTTAAAATACGTTAATCTCAAAAAGAGATCAGATGATAATAATGAATGAGTAACCGTCCGCCTTTATGCCTTCACACTCTTAACTCCTATCAAAGTCTCAGGATGTGTGTGTGTGTGTGTGTTTCAGGGACGTCCATCGTGTTCGACTTGAGTCTGACGTACATCCTGGTGGCTCTGCTGGCCGTCATCCTGAACAACGTGCTGGTGGAGCGGCTCAGCCTGCACACCAGGATCACTGTGGGTAAGTTGAGCAGCTTTAATCCTGAACAGTTTCTCATTATGGAAACTTCTGCCGTCATTTATTAATGAGCCTCTGGGAAGCAACACGCTTACAGGAGCAGAATACACACAGCAAAACATAGTGAGGGGAGAATAAAACATGGAGAAACGCACGTCTTGTTTTCCTGTTTTATTCATCAAATGCTTCAAACAAACTTCGACTTTGTTTTCACAAGGGGAGGCATTCTGAGTTTTAACATCTTCAGTCAGTTTTCAAAACACTTTTAAAGCAAACTTACTGCGTTATTTAAGCAAACCTGCCACTCTGAGAATTGAAGAACATTAAGTGGCTAAGTAACTAAGAGGCGAGCAGACGTGATTAAGATCCAATCTGTGCACACACAGTAAGGAAACAACATGTGAATAAGTAGCCGCATTATAACATAGTAACCACGGTAACAGCGCCACCTTGGCCCAAGCTACACAATTTAAAGGGGTCCTATTCTTTTTGGGGTTTCCCTTTCCTGTAGTGTTTTAGTGCATGTAAATGATTTGCAAAGGCTAAAATCCCCGAGTTCCCTCCAGAGGAAGTTTCTCTCCCACACACTCCCCCCCCCCTGCCTGAAACGCCTCCATTGGACTCCTTGGTTTAATTCCGGAATATAATCACTACGCAACACTCACACTCGTATTGGCTAGCGCTCCAACACATTGTAAGTCATAGGCTAAGGGGCGGGACATCTCTAAGTGGTTGGCCAATCACAACAGAGCCGGCCAGCTAACCAATCAGAGCAGACTGGGCTCTGGTTTCAGACAGAGGGTGAAAAGAGGTGCTGCAGCACAGACAGTATGAGAAACATAAAGAGCTTTCTGAACTTTAAAGCATGGAGACATGTCCCAGGAGAGACAGAAAGAACACAAATATGAACCTGAAAAAGAGCTTCATGTGTCCTCTTTAAAGAAATCCTGCAGACAAACAAACCAAAAAAACTGGACTAAAACACAACCTCTTAGAATTCAGGCAGATTGTGCTTCAGGTTTGTTAAAGACTAAGCTGGAGAAATGTAAATTTTGCTCTAAATAATTCAATATAAGTCTGTTTTATAATGCTACTACACGTCGTTGCAAATATTAAAGCTGTTCAGCCTTCCGATATGAAAAAGAAAACTCTTTAAAAATGTATGTCCCCCCCTAGGAGGATTTTGTAGGCACAAGGTTTTACCACCACCACCTCCACATCCCTCTGCAGCCTAAAATAGCTCCGCTTGCGTCCCGGAGGAAATGTCTTTTGAAGTGTGTTGTCTGCCGGAGAGTCTCTGGAGCTCACAAACTCCAGTCAGACTTCAGATGGAGGCGATACGGCTCGGCCTGTCAAATATGTGCTCAGTCATGCGATCCCAACATGACCTGGTCTCCTCACTGTGTGTGTGTGTGTGTGTGTGTGTGTGTGTGTGTGTGTGTGTGTGTGTGTGTGTGTGTGTGTGTGTGTGTGTGTGTGTGTGTGTGTGTGTGTGTGTGTGTGTGTGTGTGTGTGTGTGTGTCTGCAGGTTACATCCTGGCTCTCGGGCCGCTGCTCTTCGTCAGCGTGTTTGACGTGTGGCTGGCCAAGTTCACCACCAGACAGGCCTATATCGTCAACCTGGTGTCAGTGGGAGTGGTGGCCTTCGGATGTACAGGTACTAATACTAATAATAATAATAAACATGCTTTTTCTACCTCCATATCTAATTACATATCTACCTCCATATTTCCCTACCAGCTATCGGAGTCAGAGTACTTTGTTTTATCCTGGGTGGTTTGGGTTTTGTGACAGTTGCTGCACTTTAGAGAAGTAGAAGAAGTAAGACTATGTCAAATAAATGCAGATAAAATGAAATGAGGATATTTATACAAACATACATAGGAAGTTCAAGTATTTTAAATGTCTGTATTTTGGCTACACATTGTAATACAGACTTATTATAGGAGCAGAGGTTAAAACGTTCTAATTTTTGGGAAAAAACAACAAAATAATTTACGACAGTCGCCAAAATGCAGAGGTGGTAGAAGTACTCAGGTCTTGTACTTGAGTAAAAGAAGAAGTACTCAGGTCTTGTACTTGAGTAAAGTAGAAGTACCAGAGTGTAGGAATACTCTGTCACAGTAAAAGTATTCTAAATGTTCCTCCAGTGAAAGTAGAAAGTACTCTCCTCTAAATGTACTTAAAGTAGCGACAGTAAAAGTAGTCATTGTTTGATTGGTCCATTTCAGAATAATATCTATGATATGTTTTATAATGATTGATCATTAAAGTGTTCTCAGAGCTGGTAAAGGTGCAGCTAGTTTGAATGGCTTTGTATACTGCAGGGTAGCTGCTGGATTTACTGCAGGTGAACTACAGTCTGATTTAAGGGCTGATTATATTTACCATCATTAATCCAAATCTGCCTAGCAACTAAAGGGATTAAATAAATGTAGGGGAGTAAAAGTACAAAGTAGCATACAATTGAAATACTCAAGTACATACAAGTACCTCCAAATTGTACTTAAGTGCAGTACTTACTTCCACTATGTATGCAGCAGGTGTCAAACCCACAGTGGACGCTCCAGTCTAATGGTTTCACACTGAGATCACACAGCCTCCAGCCGACAGTAGTAACAGGTCCATTAGCGGAGGCCAGAGAGTCTCCTCCCCGGTGTGTGGAGGTCCAGGAATCGTGCCTTGTTAATAAACAGTATTGTTAAAGTGTTTAACTCTTTGCACCGATAAACACGTCCTCTTTTCCCTCCTCAGTGCAGCAGTCCAGTTTCTATGGTTACATGGGGATGCTGCCCAAGAGGTACACACAGGGGGTGATGACCGGAGAGAGTAAGTACGCTCACGCTGACTAATTAATGAGCACGATACGATATGATAATACCATACTGTCAGATAAGGACTCACATTGTTCTTGCATCACAGCTGCTCCATTTGCAACATCCAGAAAGACAAGAAAACAGACATTTAGGAGGACATGTTCTGCTTTAAAAGGGCCCCTTTAACATACCTCTACCATCACTGAAGACAACATAATCAAGACCATTTAGCGCCATCCATCTGACCTGGGATATAACTGTGTTTAATATTAGGATTAGCTGGTACACCAAAGAGTGATTCAGTCTTACCATATAGCTCTGATTTGATTGTAATAATTCATATTAACGGTTAAGGAAACGGTTTGGCTGCGTTTCTCGAAGGATTGACCTTTATATCCATGCATATATATCGCAGCTATCATCTCTTTTATAATAATACTAATATATATTTTATTTCGAGGCGCCTTTAAGGACAACTTACATCATAGAAAATAAATACTTTAACAGTTAAAGGTAGCAAAGCATTGAGCAAGGTGGACATTAACTAAAATAGAAAGCATAGTCATTTCAAACCATCAAATATGATAAGAGATTCAAGCAATAGATCACCGAGGGATACTTAAGGGGAGCTGGAGAGTTTCCAGGTTATGAATGATGAGTATGATCTGGAAAAGCATGAATTCGACAGGTACCGACGAGGGATGACTATAAGAAGCAAATCAATTACAACCAGTACTGTTATATAAAAAGCACTACAGAGAGTCTGAACAGGTGAGTTCTGAGGATCTCTTTCTACCTATTCCTGTTCCTCTCCCTCAGGTACAGCAGGTGTGATCATCTCCCTGTCCCGCATCTTCACCAAGCTGCTGATCCCGGACCAGAGGAGGAACACGCTCATCTTCTTCCTCGTCTCCATCAGCATGGAGATGCTCTGCTTCCTGCTCCACCTGCTGGTCCGCCGCTCTCAGTTCGTCCGTTACTACACCAGCCACGCGCAGGGCAAAGGAGCAGGGAAAATACCCGACGCGCGAGACAACGGGACCGGATACCGAGTGCACCACGACGTCACCGCAGAGGAAGTAAGATTTGTAAGTTTGTTGAGAGGACTATCCCGCGTGTTGTGTAAAGATACTCCATAGATGCTTTATGAACGGCTATGTTTGTCGATTGTTCCGCTAAGTATCAACAGTTGTTTATGGATTGCCTTTTTAATTGCGTAGAGGCATGCATGGTCCTCCCTGTTATTCCCAGAAATTTAGGAGACATTTTTTAAAGTATTGGTTGGCGATGTTTGGTTGATTCTTCTGCTAAATATCCCAATGACTATTGGATGGATTGCTTTTAAATTGCGTAGAGCCGTTCATGATCCTCTGAGGATGAATCCTACGGTGGCTTATTAGGGTCATTGTAGGTAAACAAAACATGTGTTATGGAGCCGGAAGCAGGAGGTTAATATTACACGAATTTCACAAGAAAATAACCTGGCTATATGCTGTGAATGAAGTATTACTTTCTTTCATTAAGTAGGTCGTAGGTTCAACACGTAAGGGATACACATGTGACACATTATCCCGCGTATTACTCGGCCAGACACTAAACAAACGACTCCCAATATTAATTGAAATGATTTTATTGACTTAAAAATGATCTTATTTCTTCCGCTAAAAAACCAAAAGAACTCAGCACCAATGGCTGGAACTGAGACAACTTCACGTTAGTGTTTACTTCCGGCCTGTCTTCTTCTGGGGATCTATCTGACGTCCAGCACTCCATCTTTTAACTGCTTTCCTTTCTCTTTCTTGATCCTCCTTAGGAACGGTCATTATAGTGCTTAACAGCGGTCTATACTACTGTATTAATAACCTGTCACATGTTCTGAATTGACCAATCAGAGTCGAGTATTCTACTGAAACGTGTAATAATAGGGAACATCCGACACTGCATGTTATTTTTGAAAAGGCGAAACTCACAGCATTGTTCGTTAAAAGTCCAGATGTTGATGATAATATGTAGAATCTGATCTTAAATCACATGTATTTTGTAAATGTTAAATCTGATTTCAAAGAATAACTTGATCAGGTCTTCCACTGCTGGATGATCCAACCTGGCAAAGTGAAGCTAGGTCGTTCCTTGACAATAAAATAATTCAAATGTACTATCTATTCATTCTAAATGTACCATCTATTCCCCCACTCCCCTCCCCTCTCAATGCTGCAACCCCTTAACACTGGACGAGCTCCTCTCATTAAATCTTCTCTCTCATTCATTAATCCCGTTATAAATGATTCAGCCACAGACTGTTTCTTCAGAAGGGGAAATGTCATCCGTTTAAACTGAGCTGTCACGCACCGCCCACTTCATGTCGATGTCTGTGAGGAGCGGATCCTCTTCATGGATCGAGGGCTGGGCAGAATCATTTATTTAAGCTACAGGCAGCTTTTGGGCCGCCCAAAAAAAAAAGAAAAGGTGAAGACACTTGAGGAAGAGGAGGAGGCTCCAGCAAACAGACAGAAAATGACAGTCACGACTCTGAGAGGAAACAAGGTTGGGAGGAAACTGTTGAGGCGAGGAGGTGAGACAGAAAAACAGAGAGATGACGGAGGAAGAGGTGAATCCACTTTGTATTCCTGCTTCAAGCATCACTTGTAGCCTGAAGACATGGAGTTAATTTTGTGTGTGTGTGTGTGTGTGTGTGTGTGTGTGTGTGTGTGTGTGTGTGTGTGTGTGTGTGTGTGTGTGTGTGTGTGTGTGTGTGTGTGTGTGTGTGTGTGTGTGTGTGTGTGTGTTCAGAAGCTTCAAACGAGGACACATCACCTCAGGCTGTCATCTTTTTATGTGTGCGTGTTTGTGTTTGTACGCCAGTATGCACAAGACAAGTGTATAAGGCACACCCCCTATGTTATTGACAGCAATGTGTGTGTGTGTGTGTGTGTGTGTGTGTGTGTGTGTGTGTGTGTGTGGGGTCTGGGGTCTGATTCAGGCAGCTCTTTGTTCTGGTTGCCGGGGGAAACCGTGGCTCTTTACTAAGGGATAATCAAGAAGAGTGGTGCCTTCTGGCCCTGAAGTCCCCTCTAATCAACTAATGGATTGCTGTGTGCGTGTGTGTGTGTGTGTGTGTGTGTGTGTGTGTGTGTGTGTGTGTGTGTGTGTGTGTGTGTGTGTGTGTGTGTGTGTGTGTGTGTGTGAGTGTGTGAGTGCATGTGTGTCTCTGTGTGATGTGCATAGGAAAACGTGTGTGTTGGAAAAGATGCAGGAGAGAAAAAAAGCGTGCATGTGTGTGTGTGTGTGTGTGTGTGTGTGTGTGTGTGTGTGTGTGTGTGTGTGTGTGTGTGTGTGTGTGTCCAACACCATTACGTCAACCTGCAGCCACTCACACTGATGGTCTCTCCACCATAAATAAAAACAGCTGATGTCATGCATCCAGGAAACCCTTCTTAATAAAACAGCTGGAGAGATAAATTTCACTGCAACAGAATTTTGTTTATTTTCTGTGTCACGGCTACATCTAGTGTTTTACTGATGAACTGGTAATGTACTTTGAAAGGCTTTGAAATTATGTTAAGGAAATGCAAAGTAAAGGCATGTGGTTTCTCGACAAAAGGAACTCATGAAGTAAAACAAAGACATTACTTATATCATTACCAGGGCATCTAGAAATCTGGAACCTATACCATTTCAAAATAGTAATATCCATGACTGCACTCACAGGTTTTCCGTCTGTTTTGTGTTTGTTTTATTTAAAAAATAATAACAACGATCACTCTGTTTGTGTCTCTCTTCAGGGAAATGGAGGCCCAGCCCCGACCTCTGCAGAGGAAGTCGTAGAGGACTTTGAGGGAGGGACGTATGTTCGATTCGACGCACCTAAAGCAAAGATAAGGAGGAGCTGGCCCGGTGTCCGAGGTACTCTCTATTTTAATAATCCTGTGTACTCATTTATCAAAAGAGGGGTGCAGGGATGACATACTTTTGTAGGCTGACCCAGAAGTTAGGATTGCAAGGGCTCCCTTGACAAAAGTCCAATGGGATTTTTTCAAGTGTTAAAAAGGTGTGTGTGTGTGTGTGTGTGTGTGTGTGTGTGTGTGTGTGGTGTGTGTGTGTGGTGTGTGTGTGTGTGTGTGTGTGTGTGTGTGTGTGTGTGTGTGTGTGTGTGTGTGTGTGTGTGTGTGTGTTCTCTATCCAGACATGATCCTGCATCGTTACGTGGTGTCCCGGGTGATCTGGGCCTACATGCTGTCCATCGCGGTGACCTACAGCATCACTCTGTGTCTGTTCCCCGGCCTCGAGTCCGAGATCAAGAACTCCACGTTAGGAGAGTGGCTGCCCATCCTCATCATGGCCACCTTCAACATGTCCGACTTCGTGGGCAAGGTGAGAGGAGCGTTTGTAAAGAAAGAGAAAATTAACGTAACTCAAGATACTTTTTTTACTTTCAAAGTCAGATTGTAACTTAAGGACGCCAGATAAGCTTTTCTTTTAAGTGCAATCATCCAAAAATAAACCAGTCTTTTTTTCCCAGGTTTAATAAAATGGGGCAACTCCTTTAAGATTTCCACAAGGTCGGCTGCGGTGTTACAGACTCCTCCTGCCTCTGTAGGGCCGAGATGCTCAATGAAATCCCAGAATACACAAAGACAAGGTCATAGTGAGAAATGAGGAATGCTGATATCCCTGCTGATCAAGAGTCTTTTATACTTGAGGGCAAACGTCCTCTTGGGGTCAGAAGTGGATGTCCTGTTCATTTTTTGAATATCTTTATTTTCAGGTTGGTTCATGACCGCAAATACTGCTAAACTGTGACCTGAACGTTAATCAGTAAACTGCCTGTTTTGATGTGGATTCTTTAAGCTTTACTTTATTCATTATTATAACTCAAATCTAGTTGGAACGGTTTGTTTTAATGTTTGCTTGAGATCCCTTGTTTACGTTAAGCGGATTAAGGCCACACGAGAACTGTTTTGTGGATATAACCAAAAGTTAAAAAAACTTAAGTTCTGACTTTAATGAAATTCTGAAAACGTGTTTTTTTAACATATTTTTTTTGTTGTTTCTCAGATTATTTTTTTTCAGAAAATCACAGATCTTTTTTGGGTCAAATCCCCCAAAATGTTCTCATGTGGCCCTAATCCTCTTCCGTAATTGTTAATATTAAATTATAGCTGATTTAACCTTGTCTTTTAAAAATAATTGAGATTACGAAAAAGGAAAGTAAAATAACCAAAATAAACTAAGTCCACAAAAAAGGTGTTACTTGTCCTGCTAACATTTATTTACCGCCTTTTTTTATTAGCAACATTTTCTACATTCTTTATTTTTCAGAGAAATTTGTCACATTACTTATTTTTTTGTACATTTCTTGTAAACTCCAAAAAGCCTAAGACCCCTCGTCACTAAAACAAAACCCTCCTCTCTCCTCAGATCCTGGCAGCGCTGCCCTACGATTGGTCCGGCGGCCGTCTGCTCTTCTTCTCCTGTCTGAGGGTGGTCTTCATCCCCCTCTTCGTCATGTGTGTTTACCCGGCCAGCGCTCCCATCCTGTCTCACCCCGCCTGGCCCTGCCTCTTCTCCCTCCTCATGGGAGTCACCAACGGATACTTCGGGTCCGTGCCGATGATCCAGGCTGCGGGGAAAGTGCCGCCCGAACAGAGGGAGCTGGCAGGTGAGTCATTACCTCAGAGGGGGATTCATTTCATGTAGAGATAGAAGTTTGATGTAGTTGCCTAAAGAAACATTTAAGTGAACTTCCTCCTGCGTGGTGACACTGTAGGTTTTGCGGGTGTAATTCGGTAGGAAATAGTTCCTACCTGAAACTGCTAAAGAGACATTTCTGTTGAGTACACTTGAGAGCTAGATTGTGACTGAGTGTTTCTACAGTTAGTACAGGTACTTCTTCCACTGCTGACTATTGATAAATAGCACTATAAGAAAGAGGAAATCTTTGAAATATAAGTACCATTCTCTCCGGATAAGCAAGTTATTTATTCTCTTTGGGTATCACCTCTCTGCTCTGTTTCTCTGCAGGAAACACCATGACGGTCTCCTACATGACGGGTTTGATGGTCGGCTCCGTCGTGGCGTACGCAGCTTACAGCTTCGCCACTCCAGCGTCAGGACCACGCTTCTCCACACTCGGCATACCTGCCAATGCTACCGGGTTTTGAAAGACCACACACAATAAAAACACACACACACACACACACACACACACACGCACACACACACCTGCAGCCATTTACACACACACACAAAATCCAGAAGAAGCAGACTGGCGGACTTGAGCTGCAGGAAAGGAGAAGAAAAAACTCTAGAGTTCATGTTTATACTCAGGATTGATTCTCCTAGTACAGATAATTCTTCGATTCGGCTTTCTGGATAAATAAGTGGAAGAAGAAATGGAGAAAATTATGTAAAACAGTGAAAACGTAGCACTCTCTGTTGGTCTACTGGCCTTCAAATGTCCCGTCTCCGTTTCCCCGGAGGAGAGGAGTTGTTCATCTGTCAGAAAGCCAACAGAAGCTCTTTGAGTGTGTCACCGTGAAATTATTGTCTGCATGTGTGTGTGTTTGTGTGAACACACCGGCTGACATTTGTACAGTGTAAAGCCAAGCGTCTTTTCGCTGCAGGGAAAAAGAAACAGCTCGCAGTTTTCATGAAGACGGGTCACATATGTTACATTTCACCATGTGGAGAAAATATGTCAGTGTGATTTTTCTGGATCATTTATTTCAGATATTTTTTCTTGATTATAATTTCTGGAATGGAATATGTGGAGACAGATTTAAAGGGATAGTTCGGATTTTTTAAAGTGGGGTTGTATGAGGTACTATCCACAGTGTATTATCTACAGTAGAGTTTGTATTGTTGGACTTTAATTAACTACAAGTCACACACTGATAGTACTTCACTTCAAACAATCCCAAGTGTACCTTTAAGTTTTTGCCGACTGAAAGAACCACATCTGATTGTAAACAGATTTCAAGATTAACAAGAAGAGCAAGAAAAGTATTTGAGTATTTAAACACAAAGGTTATTGGACATGCATTTATAGTAGAGGTAGTGATCATTGAACAGGTCACACTGCAATATAGAATTAGAACCTGGAAATACTTTGTAATTTTTGTTTTACTGTGCCTTTAAATTAAATCCAGTTTACAGTTTCATGGATGAGAAACAAAACACTGTCAAGTCTTGATTGAGTTTTTATTTTAAATGTTATTCAAATGCATCTTTCTTGTAGAAAATACAAGATTGACTGTATGTTGATTGGCTCCATTCATCTGGTTTACTGTGTCTTGGTTTGAAAATGAGTTGTGTTTATTTTCAATATATACTCTAGTATGTCTGAATTGGATCCATTATGAAGCTATTATGTTCATGTGCATCAGCAGCTGCAGCTGTATGGTCTCGTTTTTCAACAAATTGCTAAAAAAAAGACGAGGAAAAAGCTGATTCCTGTCTGTTTAGTGACTTTCACTTTACTCCTTGCACCCTCTGATGGCTGCAAAGAGAACCAAATGTGGGTATGCGTTTACCAGATGGGATAATGATAGCTGTTGTTTAAAAAAAATATGTTTTGTGTCCCCTTTGTGTCCCTCTGAACTGTGTTTGTGTATAACATCCATGTAATGATATGGGTTACTATGGGGGAATATGTGCCAAAAAGTCTGCCCGTTACTGATCAGCTGAAAAAAGACTGAATGTAAGATAAAAGTTGTAATACAGAATTAAATGCACTCAATGCCGTGGAAAGCTCTTATTTTACTCATGCAAAACCTCTTCAAAATATAAAATGCATATGTGTGGTATCTTTATCTGGTAAATATCAACGTCCTTTACTTTTTCAGGCTTCCCCAGCTTCTTATTTTCTGAACGTTTTGGATACATTTTTCATTTTAGAGTCTCCTGACAGTCCAGACTTTATACATTATGAAGACAACAGGCCTCAGAGTAGAAAACCATGAAGTGCACTACATTATGTAGGTGACAGCTTGAATGGGGCCTATTGTCAGAGCTGTTTGAAGAATGGTGCGGAGCTAACCTCATTACTGTATGTATGTCCCCCTGTGCCCGCGGCCTCTCACCTCTCAGAGAGCTCCTGGCTTTGAAGGTGTTTTAACTTTGGTCAGGTGTGACATTAAAGGACATGAAAAGTCTCTTTCCTTCTCTGTGTCTCTCCTTGGGAGAAACCTTAGAGACATAGGAGTAAAGGGAGATCCCACTTTATGAAATATTTACGATTCTGTTATTTCTTCAAGCTAATTTAAAGGTAATATTTATAGTGATATTTTTTCTAGGCTGATTTGGAGGTTAGCATTGCAAGGACTCCCTTGCCAAAAATACATGGGATTTGTATATTGGATATCAGAGTATTGCATAAAGTTAAATCTGTGGCAAACACACACATCTCTACGTTTTGTTCAGCACGATAATCTCCACTGTAACACTACTTTTTAACTGTTGAAGAATAAATACAATATTCAACAGTAAATAGCTAACAAAGGGCTTTGTTGCTAGTTAGCGACCCCCGTTTGGAAGACGTATAACAGCTTCAGACATTCACCAGTGGGGTATTTACTGACACATTTGATGTTGTAAAACAAAACATGTCAATTACTTTGAAACAAGAGAACCCAAAGTTGGTCAAATGCTGACTCATTTCCAAGTTTATGAGAGTTAGATGAGAAGGCTACAGCTAGCAGCCGATTAGCTTAAATTAGCATAAATAACCTAGCAAGCAAGTAGCTAGGATGGCTCTGTGCAGCGGTCACTACCAACATCTATAAAATAATATGTTGTGTCTTGTTTGTTTATTAATGCCTAACTGTTTTACCCTGTTGACAGCTACACGCTAAACTAAGCTAAGCTAGCTCCTAGCTCCAGGTTTGTATACCATTTTAATATCCCTATCTGCAAGAAAGTGAATAAGCCTTGTTCCCAAAAGGTTGATGAATGATGAGTTATTTACAGCAGTGGCAGATATTGCTGGCATTTGCTTCAGGCCAGTTTAAAATACATGACATAAGGAGTAAATTAGTAAGATATTATAAACATCATAAAACAAGTGTCTACTGAAGCTGTAGTTAAGAAAAATGTGTCCTGGTGACACCTTCATCTGTTTAAATCTCACTTTTAAATCATATTAATAAGCTGATGAAACACAGTTTTTTGCACTTGTCATCACTTCTACTCAGTCTTGTGACTTCTGTTTTTTTTCCTTCAATATATCAGTCACTTTCCTCCTAACCAACAGCAAAGCATTTCTTCAGAAAACACGTCATGCAGACTATTTTAGACTGAGCGCCCATGTGACTGCACAATGTGAAACATCAGGAGGACGTAAAAGGAAGAAGATTGCATACAGACACTATACTGTACTTGTTTACTAGATCTACTGTAACAAAACATATTTTACAGATCATATTGTGGAAGAAAATCTAATTTGTGCAGAATAAGATGCATCTAAATGTGATCGTTTTTTTGGGAGCCTGCTTTTGAGTTTTGTTAAATAAAATAACAGCTTTTAAACCCAGCCTGTTTTCACGAATGACGCTTTATTTATCTTTAGCCTGACATGAGATCGGAAGGTTAACCAGGATTGGAGTGATGTCAGCATTCAATGTGTTATTCCTGATGCTATTGGATATTCATTGCTTAATCTATCAAAATGTGACCAACACTATCATCAGGAAACGTGCTTATTTCTCACTTTCCGAGTAAAATTCTTCAATTATGTGAACTGCAGATTTGTTTTATTGTAAATATGTCACATGATCTCATTTCAAGATACAGGTCTGTTTGTGGCCATCATCAGATCTTAATAAAACATTTGTTTACCTCTGTCTCTATTTCTGCTGCATCCTATTTACATGGAAGTAGGGGGAAAAAGGGTTTAGATCAGAGCTCCTTTGTGTCTGTCGAAGCAGGAAGTAACCACAGCCAGTCTGTCGGCTTTAACAGATCAGGCACTTCTACAGAATACACTTTCTTTAGAGCTTTCACAACTCTAGGCAATAGTACATACGTTTGATAATCTTAACATCTTTGAATCATGATAAATACTGTTATGTGGATTTTACACTTTTCTATGTTCACTCCTTATATTGATGCTTCATATTTCCTACCATGGATGTGCACATGTTTGATTATTTTTAACATTGCTTGCCTCTTCATTGAATATGTTAGTCTAATAACTTAATTTTTGACTTTGTTTACTATCCTTTTATTTTTTCTGTAACACAGTTGATTCCCCAGCTGTGGAATTTAAAAGATTTCTGAAGCAGCACGTTTAATCCCTTCTTTCATAGCTGAAGTATAAGCAGATTTACTTTAAGACAATAGATGCAACAGGGTTTCTCATCTTCAGTGCAAATGGTGTCTTAAGTGTCCTTGAGCAATTCTCTGCATGCCTTTGCCTACTTCATCCTGCAGGGATCCACAAGTGAATTTAAATGTGTCTAACAGCTTCTGTCCAGCAGAGGGCGCTGCGGCTCAGGAGACAACCTGAGACGGTAGGCAGTAACAGGAGTTCAGGTTCATTAGACTCAAGTGTAGAGCATTTGTATTACAGATCAGAGGTCAGTGTCTTTATTGAGCTAAATACCTGTGTTAGAGAGCCGCAGAGGGTGAAAGATAGAAGTGCAAGTGATGGAAAATATTTATATTTGCATCGTTTTTGAAAGAAAGAATAGATAAAAGAATAGAATATAAGTCTTTGCACTTCAAACTAGCTGCACCTTTACCAGCTCTGAGAACACTTTAATGATCAATAATTATCAAACATATCAGAGATATTATTCTGAAATGGACCAATCAGACAACGACTGCTCTTGGTACTTTAAGTATATTTTGATGCCAATACTTTTGTACTTTTACTTGAGTAATATTTTGAATGCAGGACTTTTTCTTATAACAGAGTATTCCTACTTTTACGCAATTACAAGAGCCGAGTACTTCTCCCACCTCTCCACTCTGAACACAAGGTTCATATAAAGTGTTTTAGAAAGTTAGGTCACATGGCATTGTTTAAAGAAATGATCCTTACAAAAATACACAAAAAAGGAAGGAAGGTTGTCATAGCAAACGCTTTTTCACGAATTCTTAAGGCAAGAAAAACCGAAAACGAATCTAAAAAAAAGTCTTACTTGCTTCTTCTGGCTTCCGTACAAAACCCTACAAGGTCCTTTTTTTATCTTATCATTGTGTTGTTGGTGTTATAAAGGTCAAAGTGTGTGTACATATAACTAGGAATGTCCGGGTGTTTTTTTGCCTGTGTGTTTTCGTGTGCTAATTTTGGATATGGCTGCAGGGGAAGAGAGTCTCCGGTGTGTGACAGAGAAACTGATCATTAGTCATGCTGCTCCACATACTGTAGAGAGGAAGGGAGGAGAGAGATGGAGGAGATAGAGGAAGGTGAAACACTATGACTGTGTTTTACTTTTAATGTTTTAAAGGTCAATGCACTTCAATTGTACTGTAATGTCTCAGTATGAGGGAACACAGCTCCTGTTCCCTCATGCTTCCTATAAACACATTTGTATATATCTGCATATGACTTGTATAACCATGTGAGTTTAAACACATTTGTTCTATAAAGCTAAACAGCCAATCTTTTTAGCTGTTTTCTTGCTTGTTTGATTAAATAATGGCTGTTTATTGATGTGAAAATGCTGCATGTCATTAAAATGGTTCCTCTTCTTCTTTACTGTCTCTGTGGTGTCGATGAAATCCAATTAGAGAAGGAAGTAAGAAAAAATGAGGTGCAGCAGAACAGGCAGTATGAGAAAAATAAAGACTTTTCTGAACATTAAAGCTTGGAGACATGACGCGGTAGAGGCACAACATACAAATATGAACCTGAAAATGAGAATAATAGTGCCCTTTAAATATGATTGTGTCTGATACAGACCTGTGATTTTAGGTTATGTAAATAAAGTTGACTTGACTTAGATTAGAGCAAAACTTAATGAGACAGAGGGGGTTAAGAAGGAGATGGCAAAGAGAGGAAACAAACGTAAGAAGGTGAAGGAGGAAGAAGAAGGGCTGAAAGAGATGAAGAGATGAAGAGAAATGGTGAAATATGAAGGAGTAAAGGAATGACAAGAGAGAGTATGGAGAGGTGATGGACGATATGGGGGTAAAAAAACATAGAACAGGGGATTGGCCATAAGAACATACGCTTGGATCCTGATAAGTGACACGATGCACAGATACGTCTCATAAGCAGGATGGATAGAGGACAATAAAACAGCCTGTCCCTGCGCACAACAAATAAAAATGAAATATGACGGGGAACCTCCTAGGTGGTAGGGAGTCCTCTCCTGCAGCTGACGGCCTCGAAAGTATAGATAAACATTAGTATTTAATAAAGAATAAAAAGTTGATGTAAAAATTTGAAATAAAAAGATAAAGTAAAATACAAATATTTATAAGAAACATGAGAAAATAAAAGGCTTAAATAAAAAGAATATTATATATATATTATATAAACATACAAGGACACATTTAAATCAGCAGTAAAAGGATAATATTCAATAATTAAAATATGTATTTAAATAAAGAAGTTAAAGTAGAAATGTGCAATAAAGATATCGAAGTAAATAGATAAAAATATTTAAAGAAAATTAAGAATATTAAGTAAAAATGTGCAATAAAACAATAAATACAATTAAACAAATATGAATATTTATAAAAGCTTAAGAAGTTAAAGTAAAATATCTGATAAAATATATTTATAATATTTATGCAAACATATGAAATAAAATTAAAATGACAATACTTAGTATGTATATATGTGTATATGTGTATGTATGTGTGTATTATTATATTTATAATATAACCTTCCCTGGAAAAGTCTCCATCTGTTTTAAAGCCATGAGTAACGTGTGCAGCAGAGCTTCCCGTCAGGCTGCTTGTGGTCAAAACAACCTCACCATGATCAGAGTGAATGCAGTCTGTGTCCTGTGTAGCCTGAGAGGCAAAACCCAGGGGGAAAGTCCACAAAGCTGCTGCCTCACAAAGCTGATCGCTGTGAGTGCAGGGGAACAAAAGCAGGCCAACCAGAGGGGCATATTAACGTTATAATCAACTCTTTTGTCGTCTGGATTTTGGTGTGGTGAGTAAAGTGTTTAGAGAGATTTAAAACTAAATCATGTTTCTCTTCAGGAGCTGCTATTCTTCAGCTGTCAGGTATTCAGTGGGCATCACTGTGTGTCCACATCTACAATCAAATTCATTCACACTCATGTCACTGCTGTCTAAATACTCACACTGGCATCCGTGTGTGTGTGTGTTTGACAGGCATAAAGAGAGTGTGTGAAAGCGAGAGAGAAGTAAACATGCCTGGAAATACAAAGACTGTGATGTTTCATTCATTGCGTTGTCAGTATGAATAATAGATGGCTGATTGATATGCAGTACATCACACACACATACACACACACTTCCATGCGTGTGTGTGATCGCATGAACTAATATCTGTAAGGCTCAGTTGTCATTTCACATTCAAATTCATCACATAGAGTTGGGGATAAAAAGCCAGAAAAAAACAAAGAACACACACACACTCACACACACACTCTCACACACACAGTTCATACAAATGGCTAGTGAGAAGTCCAATGTCAATGGTTCCCAACCTTGCCAAGTGTATTAACCCCCAAAATATATTTAAAGTTAGCATTGTGTAGCTAATGTTAGGCTTCATGACTTCACGTCCCCACCACTAAGCTAAATGCGGCTAATGTTTGACATAATGAGGTTTAACAGACTCATTTTTTTATGTTGTAGAACAAAATGTGAACATTTCTTAAGAGACAATTGAACTAGAAGTGCTAAAAAGCTCACTATTTCCCAGATGCAGGACTCATTACTGCACCACACTATGACAGGAAGATGTTTCAGTTGTCTCCATGTTGATTGCATAAGCAAGGAGGAAAACAGAGGGGAAAATACAAAAGTACTTCGAGACTGATTTGTCTGATGTGAAAGACAGTCTCATAGAACGAGGGGAATGAGGAGAAAGTTGTGCTAGCACAAAAACAAAACAGAAATCTCTAGTTATCTTTCTTGCTAGAGTTGAAGGACAAACAGTGTTCTGAAAGTCTGAGAGCAGACTGAATAACAAGCCTCACAAACTCTTTGTGCTCAGTGTGCATTTGAACGCCCCCTCACTTAGATACCTGTCTCCTGGGAAACCAGTGTGTACGACCCACACACACACACACACACACACACACACACACACACACACACACACACACACACACACACACACACACACACACACACACACACACACACACACACACACACACACACACACACACACACACACACACACACACACACACACACACACACACACACACACACACACACACACACACACACTCCTGTTCTTCTATCTTTGTAATCGTTGACATGCATTACCTAGCACCTTATAGCACCAATAGATACCTTACTCTGAGTCAGAGGTCCTGTTTGGCTTTTTGGGGGGTTTTCCCTTTCCTGTAGTGTGTCACAGGGTTTGGTGCATGTACAGTATATGGTCTGCACAGGCTAAAATCACAACGTTGTCCTCATCATGCACCAAAAACAAGAACACACACAGACACACAGTTGCCTGGAAGAGCTGAGGAGAAAAGCAAAGACAGAAAGAGAGGTGGGGCAAGGAGCTCACACACTCCCATACACACACACTTGCATCTCGACTCCTCCACTCCCCGTGTTTAGGCTGCAATGACACCTCAGCCAATAGAATACCAGTGTTCTTGTGATGTTAGCCAATCAGAACGCTGCATGCAGACACACCCACCGGAGGGTGTGTAAGGCGCTGCTGAGGTAGGATGGAGAGTGTGTGTGCCAGAGTATGTGAGGATGTGTGTTCCAGTATGGCTGTGTGTGTGTGTCATAGGAAGCTCCCAGCAGGTTCTGATGTTTTGCTGATGTTGGTCCTTTGGGGGAAACAGAGAGGCGGCCGAACCCCTGACTGCTGCTCTCACCGTGAAACAGGAACACACACTCAGTTCATGTCAGCAAAGATTTGATTACACGTGGGCACACAGGAATTCAAAACACACACACACACACCCTTGCCAGCTCTTTGAAGGCAGAGTCATGAACGGTCAGCATGGAAAATGTGTCTCCCGCAGTCAGCTCTGCAGCATAGGAAGCCGAACTTTCCTCCATTTTATCACGACCAGCAGCTTCATTACTGGGCTGCCAAAATGGAGGCCTGATGGAGTCCAGTGATGATTAAAGGGGCAGATCACACAAACTGAACCCAGGCACAACAGCACAGCAAACACAAACATGAGAGCAGCTAATTAAGGTGAGCGAACTGCTTCTTCTGGCAGTGGAAGCTGCAGGAGACGAGGTGATGGAGGAGGAATATCAACAAGGGGAAGCAGCTGAATATTTAGGCTGTACTTTACTGTTTGAAGCTCCCTTATTAGGACGCTATCTGGAAGCAGGGCATGCAGGGCTACCTATCAGGGTGGGAGGTGAAGCAGGTGGGTATTAAAAAAAATGGATGGGTCAAACAAACCCAGGAGACTGCTGTCTGTGTGTTGGGAAGAATTAAGCTTACTGTAACTTATAAGTTCCTTTTTTCTTACTATAAATATATAATTTACATATGAACCTAGAGCCAGTAGTTGCTTTGCTTAGCTTAGCTTAGCATAAAGCGTGGAACAGGTAGCACGACTGTTAGCAAATTTAACAAAATCCAACTTCCAGCACCTCCTAGGCTAACCAAGTAAAATGCTATATCTTTTTTAGTCAATATGTACAATTCCAGTAGTTATGCTAAGCTAACTAACACCGGTGCCTTGCACAGGGACACCTCGGTGGCACTCTGTCTTTTGGGGACTTGAACCAGTAACCTTCAGGTTCCCAAGCCAAGTCCCTCCAGAGTTTGCCACCACCACCCAAGAGAGCAACCAGCCACAAAGAGGAATGACAGGATGAAGTATTTTAGCATAACAAATGTCAACTCACATAACACCAAAAGGTACAGTTCCATCTGTTTATTGATTAACTATAAAATATTGAGTTACTAAAACAATTCAAAAGAAACACTGATAAACGTGGTTGCTGTCTGTAAAACCGTACACATACAGTATAGGGTGACAGGATATATCATGTTTCAGATTCATCTCTAAAATGTATTCCTTTTTGCATTTTTACAAGATTAGACATGTGTACAAAGTATATTCTGATAGATTTTTACTCCACTCGACAGTGAAGGATCATTTACAAAACGTAGAGGATTTTTTTTACTATTTTATTTTCAAAATAATCTTTTTTGTTGTCTGTAACAGGACGATAACGATACCGAAGGAACAGCAGACGAAGAACCAGCCTCCAGTCCACCTCTCTCTCTCTCTCTCTCTCGCTGTCTCCCATTCTCTCTCTCTCTGTCTCCCATTCTCTCTCTCTCTGTCTCCCATTCTCTCTTATAGTCTCTCTCTCTCGTTCTCTAGCAGCTAGCTCCCTGCCTTTTAGCAGTATTGCTTGCGAGGCGTGGACGATTGTTCAAAGAGGGGAAACGGGGGGGGGGGGCTAATGACAGAAACATGCAAAAGAATAAAAATATACAAGAGTTAAAAAAATAAATCACAACAAAAACAAACATTTAGAAAGAAAAGAGATAAAAAGAGAGTCTCTTAAAACAAATGAAAATGTGGGCAATAAGTGTTCATGTGTGTTGGACCCTGTTTGAAGGCCTAAGGCTGGGATTTGGATGGAGATGGGGGGCGCAAATAGAGATTGGAAGGCAATAACACACACTTTTAAGGTGTGTAAGAGTGTGTATTTGTGTGTCTTATCAAACACACACGGGGGAAAAAAGTGCTTCAGCAGCTCGAGGGGTAAACAAACATTCATAACTTGTTCACTCTGCAAACACCGCGCGACCTGTGTACCGCGGCTCAGATAAACCAGCCGCAGATCCATTTTGTCCGACTGTCACTCAAGATGTTTTTGTCTAGCGAAATGTGAGTGTCAGCCTGGAGGAGCACACGGGGGATTTAGCAGATACGATTTTTTTCTGGCATCAATCGATTGAGTAATCTCAGAAAACACGACACTGTACCTGGGTAAATCACTATCAATACTAGCAGCAAATTAACACCTTTACTGAAACGCTTCTATACTGGCAGACATCTTCTTTTTTTATCAGGGATACAAGTCACATAAACATCTTGGGACGTCATGCAAGCCTTCACAGAGCGAGTAAAAACATGATATAGACCATAATAACACAACCGAAAGATCTCAAAAGAGTAGAAAATATTAAACCTATTGAATATCAACAAGACAATCTTCAATCTCTGCGGCGAAGCAGAGACAGGGCAACGTGGCACGAGAAAAATCAAAACGATAATCACAGATATATACTACGCATACAGTATACAATATACTGTATATAGATCTGATACAAACTCTATACACAATAGTGTAACAATGCGGGTTAACAGCTCAGTAATCGGAGGGTTGTTCGGACTTTAAATCGCAAAGAAGAAAGGCATTTTGGGGTAAAACGCCAATCGGACCAATCACAAGTCTTGCTTTGATGATGGGGGCGGGACCTATATGAGGTGTGGTGAATCATCATAAGGCCTGGGAGAGAAAAGGCCGCCTAAACGCTCACAACCCTGAGCACGACATTCAACAGTCTCACCCTTAAAAAACGGTTAAACTAGGCACATAGAAAAATATCCATAAGCAGCTAAAAGAGGGGAGAAAACGTTTGTTTATCTTTGAGTAAGATCGACGGGGGTTTGGTAAATACTTTAGGAAGACATACAAGACTCCCAGTCATCAAAAGGTGCACTCATTTCAAACACGATTGCAGTGAGGGGCGAAATGTGATCCAACAGGGTAAAAATAGACGCCCAGAAGCAGAAAGTAAAAAAATAATTCCAAGACAGGACATTTAGAGGTTGAAAACACTGCAGCCAAGTCGCGCAAGTGAAGCCAAAGTCTGGAACTGTTAAAATTGAGTTATGCTCATGATGGTATCAATGCTAGCAGCTTCATCAGAGACATGACCTTGATGCCGCTCGGACTGCAATGCTCACAACCTTAAAGAACAGCTTTAAAAATTCAAAAATAAAGGATAAATCCACCCGAAACTCTCAGCTAGTTGGGTCACCTTGTGATCAAGGGTTTACTTTGCATCGTTGCCCATTTTTCCTACGTTTCCCAGGATTCAGCTTTGGACATCCCCTGAAATTGAGGTTGCGGCCGAATGGTCTTTTTTGGAGGGAAATGTTCCAGAAGTACCTGCCCGATCAGTAGCAGAAACCCTGATTTGTTCTGCTTTTGTGCGAAAGTGCAGCTACTTCCTGTCAACGCTCTCGTTTTACAGCGTTGTTAGTTCTGATACTCTTTTACTTTTCAGCCGCAGCCTGAATCTTGAAGCTGTTCTTCTCTAAGTACTGTTTTAAAAGCAAAAATGGGCAATCAATAAAATCTAACACATTCAAACAGCAGCTGGTTTCGTAGTGTTTAAAGGTGGATTTTTCCCTTTAAGACAAGGAACTCAAGAATGAAGATGGGAAGTGCTTTTCAACATATTCCTTCCTCTCTTTTTAATCCTGAGTCTCTGAGGGACGAACAGTCTGCCTGCGTTAGTTAGGATTGTCACGGGGAGTTGAACGGGTTAAAATAAGTGTTTCACTATTTTAAAAATCTGTTTAAGTGCTCTCTGTTGTACAGCGAAGGATACCTCTGTCTCTTCCTGTGCGTCTCGTTCTCTGTCTGTCGCTCCTGCTGTTCTGTAGATACATTAACATGACTGTAACATGACTGTAACACCACCACGGCAACATCATCACAACAACAGCCGTCTCTCGTCACCATTCACAGTTCATTAAAGCTTCTCCACTGTTTAGAAAAAAGTACTCTGACATAAATCTGTTACATGAAAATAAAACACGTATTTGTCCTCTATATAACCGTGTGTGTGTGGAGTATTTACACGTGTGTTTATGCAGAGTATATTTACAGCAAAGAGTCTGGTGTGTGTGTTCTCAAGATTTCCCACAAACACAGAACCAGTAAATGTTAATGGAGAGTGTGAGTGCAAAAGGAGACTGATTTCCTTGTAATACTGTCTATAGTATCTCCTTTTCTGTAGTAGAAAGAGCTTAGCAGTCTGAAGTGTGTCGTGTTGCCATTAAAAGATCCATCATGATGCAGATCAGTGTTAGACTCATGATTTTGGTTTAGTTTCAGGAGAGTTTCTGTGTGTTTAGCAGATGACTGGGACTCCGTCGGTGTTGAAGATCATGCCGGTGGTGGGTTCGTAGGTGCCGGCCAGGTAGTAGAGGTCCTCGCTGTCGGCGTATCGGCGGGTGTGAGTCATCTGCTCGTACTCCTCCACGCTCACCACCAGGCACTTGTGGCTCACCGTCTGCACGTCGTTCTCGTCGCTGTGGGACGACTGGTAGAGGGCGCGCTGTGGCGGGAAACAGAGGGTTTCATTAGAAATGTACGGCTTAGATTC
This sequence comes from Eleginops maclovinus, assembly GCF_036324505.1. Taxonomy (NCBI): domain Eukaryota; kingdom Metazoa; phylum Chordata; class Actinopteri; order Perciformes; family Eleginopidae; genus Eleginops; species Eleginops maclovinus. The sequence goes on along the minus strand of NC_086364.1, from coordinate 20,423,922 downwards.
TGTGGATCAAACACATGCTACTTTCCTACCCAACGAGATAATGAACTGCATTTGTCGCTGTATGTGGAAACCAAATTCCACTTCAATCAGATAGCAAAACTAACTAAAATATCATTGGATGCACTGCCTCGTTTTAAACCTCTAAAGGAACACATTTTTATTGGATATTTTACTTCACCTTCTAACTTTAACTTCTTATGTTTGAGTAAATATTCTTTATCTTAGTCCAAAAATGGAGCGTTAGATATTCTAATTGTGTAATATAAGAACTATTATTATAAATAAATAAAATAAACGACTATTTGGTTGAACAATGAAGCCTTTTCAGAAAAACTAATCACATTTTTTTAAAATAATTGTATATTGTGTAAAAAAATATCTATAATATAATAATATAATTTTAATAAATAAATCTAAAACGTTTCAGAAGTTGGCACTAAAAAAAACAATAACCTTCCTTATTTTCTTAAATTATGAAAGGCAAAAGTATAAAACTGTGAATAAATAATAATAAATAAAGCTTTCCTTTAACACGTCCACTGGTTATCAAGCTAATGCCACTGTTCATTGATGTATTCAGTTCACTTCTTTAATAACCTTTTACTCCCTTAAGTCAGTTTTGGGCCTCTACATTTTCTAAGTATAGCTTCTGTCAGCTTTATGGGTATAATAAAATATAACGGGGCTTTAAAACCTGAAGATCAGAGGTATATAAAACGCTTTCTTTCTCACCTCCATGAAGTCTTTCCTCTGGATGGAGGAGTGCAGAGCTGCCGGCAACGACTGACCGCACATCTGATCCCAGTTCTGCAGAGTATAATAGATAACCTTTTAGATGTGTGTTCAGTCTCTTACTAAACAGCCTTGTAAGAGTCTTGCATACAATCCTAAAAAAGCTTAATGGGTTTTTAATGACACAGCACAATGATAGATGCATTGAGGAAATAAGAGAGGAGGAAGGCTCTATTAGTTATGAGATTAAAATTAATCCCTTTCATTCATCACATTTCCTGACATTAAAAAGGGTTTGAAACCTCTGCTGGTAAGAGAAACATTCTACAAACCAAAATATATTTGACTGAATAACCAATCGGAATTGTCTAAGCCTCTGGAAGTGCGCCATCAAATGTTCAAAGTGGCCAAATGATGGTACTACAGCTTGACACGTGTCAGCCCAAACACATTGGGAAAGAGACGTCTGTGAATCATCACAACCCAGTAGGAACAATTGAAACGCCCTTATTTAACTAGCCGAAACCAGAGTTATTAACCCTCTCCATTAATTTTACTCAGCCAGACAGGAAGTGATGGAGCTGCTTGGAGGCGGGGCTTAAGGAAAGCGCTAGTTTTCATGCTACATGTGACCAATCGTCCAAAGATCCCTGAAACATCTGGGTATTTATGCATAGGTTTTTTTGGCTTCATGCACCAAAGAGTCGGCCCCAAGCGGAAAATAATAGTTTAATAATGACTAAAAGCTGCTGTGTCACGAATTACACAACAAACTAATAGATCCAAAGTTCAGGTTTCTGTACTTGAACTTAGAGAAATGAAATGAAGGGACATCCAGAGAGAGGACGTGCAGTCGTGGAATGATCAGGTCTTGATTCATGGAGTTTTGTGGCGCCTACCTTCTTGTCTGTGAGTTTCTTGCCGGGGTTTGTCTCCTCAGGATGGTAGAACCAGTTGACCCGGACCACCATGTTGCTGCCCCACGACTCCCACATGCTCTGGATGCGTCCGATGAACGGTAGGTTGGGTCGCCCGGCGGACAGGAAGACGGCGCAGTCTCCGATCCGTATCATCTCCCGGCCTCGCACGATGGCCTTGTAGAAGAGCTTCTTCGCCTTGCCTTTCATACCACGTCTCTGCGGAGGGGAGAGGAGGAGAGAGACCGGTCAGAGCGGGAGAACGAGGGGGGTATTTGGACGAATAGTGATGGAGTTTAACATAAAGTACATTAAGGGCCTTTGACTACATAGCGCTATGACGTATCACATGACACACTTGCTTGTCCCCCTTGGATTTTGTTATCTTGTTTTCACTATTTATCTGTTTGACATTGTTTTATCAGCATTACAACCAACAGGAAGTTACTTGCTCTCACACTTTGTCTGAATAAGCTTTTAAAAATGTAGTTTTTGGTCTTCACACTGACATCTTTCCTTAGTTTATTAAATGTATCTTTGTTTTTTGTTCTTTAAGACATTTTTTGTGTCTAAGTAAATGGTTTTAAAAGGCTTCAGTGTTGAGGGATGATGTCTCATAATAAAAAGGACCCTGATGATATTTCTTTACCTTTCACTTGATTTGCTCTGTTTGTTTTTATGTCTAACCAAGTCTCAAACAACAAGAAGTCTCGTTTGGAAATCCTCCCTCCTCCACTTCCCTCACCTTCTACCATTCCCTGCTTTAAAATGTTTTAATAAATGCAATTAAATGTACAAAAAAAACAACCTAAATGTCTCTCTGAGTGAACATGAACTGTACATGTTATTTATTGTAGGATATTTTGGAGAATGAACTAGTAGATGTATCTGTTTGATTTATTATGTGGACAACACTGAATTAATTCAACATATAATGTGAGATGTATTTAAAGAAAGATGAAGTCAAAACTACGAAATTTAAATGTTCATCGATTTGTTTTTTTATAAGTAAAACTGAATATTAGAATATATTATAATTATATGTTATTTTGAAAGGAGCCATACTTCTGATAAATTGACATAAAGTGGTATGTAGGTTTCTCTCAAGGCTCAACATTGACAAACTAGACCACTGAAATGTTCTTACGTGTATTTGTTGGGAATAAAAACTCTATAATATTCTATAATTAGATAATATTTTGAAAAGACTCATGGTGGATATCGAGTGAATTTACGTTTGATATCTTATTGGTTTTTTTTAAAGGTCATTTTTTAGGAGGTTTATTTTTATTTTATTCTTATTATTTTTCATTTAACTGATCACACTTGTTGTACCTCTACTTGGAAACATTTTGAGTTCAGTAAATGTTCTATATTCTTATTTCTGAGCACTTCTATTTAGTCTTGTTTCTCCTCACCTGAGTGGGTTTTCCGAACCACTTCCAGAGTTGTCTGGCTGGAAGGAACGCAGAGATCTTGGGTCTGTTTTCCACGCTGGGGAGTCGCTGACGTTTGGCCAGCTCCTTGGTGGTGGGGAGGTGAACCCCCTCCCTCCTCTTCGGCCTCCCTACCTTCCCCTCTCCTCCAATGGGCTTGGGTTTGGGAGGGCGACCCCTTTGCCCCGACCCCTTCCCGGTGGCTGGTTTCACAGGTTTGGCTGGAGCAGGAGGAGTAGGAGAAGATGGAGGGGAAGGAGAATCTGAGGGAGGAGACATCTCTTCTTTTTCCTCCTCTTTCACCTCCTTCTTCACTTCCTCCTCTTCCTCTTTCGGTTCTTCTTTTGCTTTCTCCTGTACTGGAGGAGGTGTGATTGGTCCTGAGGGAGGTGTGGAGGTCCTCTCTTCATCAGAGCTGCAGGAGGAGTCATCAGTGGACGAAGAAGACGAGGAAGAGGAGCCTGATGAAGAAGACGAGGAGGAACCGGAGCAGGACGAAGAGGACGACGAGCAACTGGAGGTGCATTTCTTCTTCTTCTTCTTCATCTTCTCACGCTCCTCCTCCGACTCTGAGCTGCTGCTGCTGTGAGATTCCTCCTTCTTCATCTTCCTCTCTACCTCCTTCTTACCTTTCTCCTCCCTCACTTCCTGTCCTCTTCCTCGACTTTCCACCTTCTCCTTTGCTAAAATCGGCGGTTTGTAGTTAGTCTCTTTCTCTGGAGGAACACACTCTCTTTCAACCCTCGGTTTCACCTTCATCGGCTTCTGATTGGCCGAGGCGATGGGCGTGTGATCCCCTCTGACGCCCCGACCCTCGAGCAGCATCAGAGCTTTAGTCTTCTTGGTTTTTGGCGAGGTGACGCCTTCGTGGTCCAGCTTCACAAGAGGCTCCGCAGATAAAGACTTGCGCCTCATCAAAGAGTCCCCTTGCCCTGCGCTTGATTTCGGCCTGGAGACGGAGACGGCGCCGGGTCTGGAGGAAAGATGGTCGGAGGGCATCTTTATTTTGGGTCTTGGGGCGGAGGATGATGACAATGATGGTCTGGGAGTTAAGGGTTTGCTGGATGACAGCCTGGAGATGGAGCCAGGTATGAGTCCGGAGCTGTGGCTCGGCCTGTGATGCTCCGAGGAGGGTTTGGTTTTGGGCGAGGAATCTGAAGAGGGCCTGGACGAAGACTTGTGCGATGTAATACTGGGTCTAGAGAGGGGTCGGCTGGAGGTGGGACTGACGCCGTTTTCTCGATCTCTGCGCTGGTTGGTGTACGAGCTGAGGTTGGGCTCGCTGTACAGATCCACCGTCAGGACTTTTCCGTAGGTGGAGGGGTAGAGGGACGGAGGCAGAGAGCGGGTTTTTTTACCCGCAGAGGGTGGCGCTTTCCTGGAAACCGGTTGTGGGAGGGTAGGGCTACTTCCCGGGGATGTCGTGGAGCTTTTGCGGCCCGGCTTTACCTGGGGTCCCATCGCGGGTCGGGATGCGGGACGGGGTTTCTCCGGAGAGTTCTTCTGCACAGAGGAGGGTCTGTCCTGGGGAGGCTTGGGCGGAGGCTGGGGTCTCTCTGCGGGCTGGCTGGAGGAAGACGGCGGATCAGCTTTCTCCCGGATGTCTGGGTTCATGGAGGTCTCTGAGAGGAGAAACAACACAAGGGAAGGGTTTCCAGGTTTTACTGGAAACCATGGTGTTTTCTTTCTGTGGTTAAGGGATTTTTGTGGTTGTAAGCGGAGAAAAGTCGACAAATTAAAAAGGAAATTATTCTGAAGAACTGCTTACCAAGTAGAAAGAACGGTAAAACATAAACACATAGCTGATAACAGATGGAGAACATGGATTGAATACTGCAAAATCAAAATCAAAAGTAACTTTAATGCTCCTTTTGTTTTTTTATTACGGCCAAAACAAACTGAGCATGTTTTCCCTTTTTTCAATGCAATCGTTACCGTTGCTGTATGTCTGCACATGTACGTTTTTCTGTAGAGCTAAGTGTGTACGTATGTACAGTGGGGCAAAAAAGTATTTAATCAGCCACCAATTGTGCAAGTTCTCTCATTTAAAAAGATGAGAGAGGCCTGTAATTTTGACCATAGGTACACTTCAACTATGAGAGACAGAATGAGAAAAAAAATCCAGGAAATCACATTGTAGGATTTTGAATGAATTAATTGGTAAATTCCTCGGTAAAATAAGTATTTGGTCACCTACAAACAAGCAAGATTTCTGGCTCTCACAGACCTGTAACTTCTTCTTTAAGAGGCTCCTCTGTCCTCCACTCGTTACCTGTATGAATGGCACCTTTTTGAACTCGTTATCAGTATAAAAGACACCTGTCCACAACCTCATACAGTCATACTCCAAACTCCACTATGGCCAAGACCAAAGAGCTGTCAAAGGAGACCAGAGACAAAATTGTAGACCTGCACCAGGCTGGGAAAACTGAATCTGCAATAGGTAAGCAGCTTGGTGTGAAGAAATCAACTGTGGGAGCAATTATTAGAAAATGGAAGACATACAAGACCACTGCTAATCTCTCTCGATCTGGGGCTCCACGCAAGATCTCACCCCGTGGGGTCAATATGATCACAAGAACGGTGAGCAAAAATCCCAGAACCACACGCGGGGACCTAGTGAATGACCTGCAGAGAGCTGGGACCAAAGTAACAGAGGCTACCATCAGTAACACACTACGCCGCCAGGGACTTAAATCCTGCAGTTCCAGACGTGTCCCCCTGCTTAAGCCAGTACATGTCCAGGCCCATCTGAAGTTTGCTAGAGGGCATTTGGATGATCCAGAAGAGGATTGGGAGAATGTCATATGGTCAGATGAAACCAAAATAGAACTTTTTGGTAAAAACTCAACTCGTCGTGTTTGGAGGAGAAAGAATGCAGAGTTGCATCCAAAGAACATCATACCTACTGTGAAGCATGGGGGTGGAAACATCATGCTTTGGGGCTGTGTTTCTGCAAAGGGACCAGGACGACTGATCCGTGTAAAGGAAAGAATGAATGGGGTCATGTATCGTGAGATTTTGAGTGAAAACCTCCTTCCATCAGCAAGGGCACTGAAGATGAAGCGTGGCTGGGTCTTTCAGCATGACAATGATCCCAAACACACCGCCAGGGCAACGAAGGAGTGGCTTCGTAAGAAGCATTTCAAGGTCCTGGAGTGGCCTAGCCAGTCTCCAGATCTCAACCCCATAGAAAATCTTTGGATGGAGTTGAAAGTCCGTGTTGCCCAGCGACAGCCACAAAACATCACTGCTTTAGAGGAGATCTGCATGGAGGAATGGGCCAAAATACCAGCAACAGTGTGTGAAAACCTTGTGAAGACTTACAGAAAACGTTTGACCTCTGTCATTGCCAACAAAGGGTATATAACAAAGTATTGAGATGAACTTTTGTTATTGACCAAATACTTATTTTCCACAATAATTTGAAAATAAATTCTTTAAAAATCCTACAATGTGATTTCCTGGATTTTTTTTTTCTCATTCTGTCTCTCATAGTTGAGGTATACCTATGATAAAAATTCCAGGCCTCTCTCATCTTTTTAAATGGGAGAACTTGCACAATTGGTGGCTGACTAAATACTTTTTTGCCCCACTGTATATGAACACGAGTAAAGGTGGGTATATATGTGTGTATGAATGTGTATTAAAAAGACCATCCCTTTTCTTTTTAGACAGATTAGTGAGGAAACGATCCTGAAATGAAAGCATTGCATTTAAAATCTGCTTAGTCAGTAGAAACAGGACCGGCGTCAGCAAATTAGACCTACATTTATTAGAGAAACAGACTCAGGACAACAACGGAGGCCTTCATCAAAGTGACAACAGGGATGACAGTCACAGTCAAGTACCAGATGTCTGATGAAAGAGCTTTCAGAGTGTGGAGCTATTTTTGTTGAGCTCTGATGTTTTAAAAAGATGAATCAAAAGCCGACAGGGAAGCATGTCTGATTTCACTTCTTTAATGGTCTTTATGATACATATGTTTGACGAAGGACATCAACAATCTGCAGGTTGCTATCATTATTCCTAAAAATCCAAGAAGCAGGGCAGTATGCTCTTAATGTGAAATCCAACCCTTTTTTTACGATGTTTTGACACATTTGGTCAAAAATGTCCTTTGCTTGCCCCATTCGATTTTAAAGAAAAAGGCGGCACAACTCCGAAAACCTCTTATTCTTATTTCTATATTAATCTTCTTTTATTTTATTCTATTTGTATTCTTCTTTATTTTATTATTTGAATTTTCTTATTATTACATTTGTATTCTTATTTAATTTATTCATTTCTTTAAGAGAGTTTTTGGATATTATTTGTTTTATTCTTACGTTATTTTCCTCATTACATTTTTATGCTTCATTTTTCTGTTAGTATTATTTAATTAAATTATTTTATTTGTGTTTTTTAAGAGAGATTTTAGCAATCACAAATGTTTTACATGGTATGTATTGCCTGGAAAGGGAGTTGTGGTATTATTTCGTTATCTTTTGTGCTATATAAGTAAAGTTTCATTGAATGAAATAGAGTCAAACGTGATGGCAGTACAGTGTTTCATACTAAGCAGCCCGGAAACATGACCCTTTCTTTTTTTGATTATTCTAACAGATCTCAATCACTTCTGAGAGACTCGTTGTCCCTGCCGGTGATTTCACTGATGCATTAGAGTCGACTGAAATTAGACTCAGAGGATATAATCTATTAGCAGGATGAGCAGCGGGTCGTAGGCTGGTAATAACAATTAGTGAGTTGAATAATGATGATACTAAAAGTCAAGCGTTAAGCCCAAATGAAGCAAGAGAGCCGAAGGAGAAAGAGGAACAGTTTGCTCACCTGGTTTGGGTTTGGGTTTGCGACCAGGTTTCCCTTTGATTTTCGGAGAGGTGTCTTCAGGTTTTGTTCCTGCTTCTTTGCCCTCTTTGCTGCATTTACGGACTCTCCTCCGGGAGCAGCTGGACACGAGTAGAGCAGGGGACGGCTCCGCACCTGGACAGAAAGAGAAGATTGAAACATTTGAACCTTAAAGAAGAGATAGCACTCTCATTTCCAGGTTCATATTTGTATCGTGTGTCTCTACTGGGACATGTCTCCATGCTTTAATGTTCAAAAAGCTCTTTATTTTTCTCATACTGACTGTGCCGTAGCACCTCTTTTCACCCTCTGTCTGAAACCAGAGCCCAAACTGCTCTGATTGGTTAGCTAGCCGGCTCTGTTGTGATTGGTCAACCGCTTAGAGATGTCCCACCCCTTATCCTATCACGTACAATGTGTTGGAGCGCAAGTTTTACATGGGGATGTCACTCAAGTCAACAAAAAAGTCCAATCTAAGTGTAGGGAACTTTGGGATTTTAGCCTTTGCAGACCATTTACATGCACCAAAACCTATATAACACACTGCAGGAAAGGGAAACTCCAAAAAAGCGCGATAGGGACTCCCTATTTCCCTATGACTGCAGCTACTCAGGCTTCTTAACAAGAAAAACAGCACCTTAATAGAGGTGTGTTCTTTTCTGTTACCTGTAAACCTCTCAATTCCTAATGATCCGATTTTGTATTTTTAAATGTGTGCACTCCTTCGTTAAATGTTAGAAGCACCTTGATAGCAAAAGGGAAAATATTGACATCATCTTCTGCCAACAGTAGCCCCCACAGAGAAAAGAGACTGACATATCACAAGGTTTTGAGTACTAGATACATCAGCAAGCTGCTTCATGTTGTTTCTATCCTTGAGGATGACATCACTTCCTCACTGTAGTTGATGTGGGCAACCATTAAGGTTGAACCACGCCTAAGTGGACAACACACACACACACACACACACACACACACACACTTAGGGAAAGTATTTAGGTGTAGTATTTATAGTATATACACACACACAGCAGTTTAAAGAGTAGCTGTGTACCGGAATAGCTTTAAGATAGCAGCACTCTACTGGGAGCACAGTAAAACCATCAACACACTAATAGCAACCATGCAAACACAGTGTGTGTGTGTGTGTGTGTGTGTGTGTGTGTGTGTGTGTGTGTGTGTGTGTGTGTGTGTGTGTGTGTGTGTGTGTGTGTGTGTGTGTGTGTGTGTGTGTGTGTGCGTGCTCACAGTGGATCTTGTAGTCAGGCGGCAGCAGTCTGATGTGTGAGAGCGGGATGCGTCCTGTGTCTCCATCGTCAAACTCCACCGTGATGAGGTCATCGTTCTCGTCGATATCTGAACTTCCTGTTTATGGCGAAAATAAAATACTGTCAAATTTTATCAGAAGATTTTGATTCATTTTTAGTGAATGAGAAAACTTAAAGCATGTGTTTATTTATATATTTGAATTTTAAAACTAAATAAAATTCCCCCAATTGAATAAATAAAGTATCTGATTGTAATGAAGTGAAATCACCAGCTGGTATAAACTCTAATCTTTCATATTATACTATGTTGTGTGTGAGTGTGTGTGATGCTGGTTGTGTACCGTTGACGACGGTGCCGGGGTAAAGGCAGCGGTACTGCTGGCTCCAGTAGGCGGAGATGCGAGTTCCCTCTGGTAGGTAACGTATGGAAGGAGGCTTCACATCGATGATCTGCACACAGAATATATTGACATTATTCCACAGGACAAGCATGTACCCGGTGGTGGAAAGTTACTACAAATACATATAATAAGTTACCGTAATTAAGTGCATTTTTAAATGTATTACTCAAGTATTTCTACTTTACTTTAATTTGGAGGCAAATATTCTTTTTTTCAGTCCTCAAGTAAAATACCGGAGTTATTTTCCACCACTGCCGGCCATCCTTTTACCTTTCCAGCTCCTCAGAGTGTTTCACATCTCACTTTTCAACAGAAACAGAGATGTGATTTGTGGTAACTCACAGCTTCCTGCAGCAGTTGTTCGAGGCAGTAGATGTGTGGTCGGTTCCCTCTCTCCCCCTCCACCACCACGCTGTATCTGCAGGGAGGAAATGTGGGGAAATTGACGGGTTAAGAGTTTGGAATCAGTGGGAAAGTTCTAGTTTGTCGCAGTGTGTCTTGTTTCTGATTGCTTTGACGTGCAGCAGGCTGGGCGATGTATGGTTTATTACCAACAAACACTGCAGTACTTGGACAAAAACACTTTTCAGAGCATAGCGCTGCTAATACCTGAATCCCCCCTGGATTATTAATCCGGTCTGAACAGGGTTTAGTGGGTTTGTTTTCTTTTAATGAGGTCACTCTGGATTTGAGCTTCAGCTAAATGATAAACATTAGATTATAATGTGTGTGTTTGTGCAGGTTTACAAGAGTAGTTCGACATTTTTGGGGAAAACATGCCTAGCTTAACACCACGACTGGAAAAAATGTCTTAAAATGTCTTGTTTTGACCAAACCATTGTTAACATACAACAGAGAAAGGCAGTACATCTCAATATTCGAGAGGCTGAAAGACATGTTTGCATGATAAATGACTTCAGTGAGTAATTGCTTATCAAAATTTTTATTAGTAGTGGGCTAATCGTTTGAGTTTTATGTTAGCATTTAATCAATCAAACAAGGCTTTTTAACTGTGGTTTGCACCTGCAGAGAAAGCCTAAAATATTCTCTCCTTTGCTTTTAGTCTCTGGTGGCTTTCCAGGCGTGCATGCATCTAAATCAGGTACTTCTAAAATCAAGGACAGCAAACTTCAACTGGGACCAAAATTGGAGCACACTGATTGATTCTCTGCTTTTAATAGTGCCACCAGATGTGTGCGTCCACTATTACAGGCTGCACATCAATCCCTGTGCTCCACTGCGTCTTTTTTTTTTTTACACTCTGAGGTTTAGATGTGTACTCACATGTCAGGGGAGTGTACAGTGTTCACGTGTCCCGCATACAGGAGCTGGTCGTCCATCGGGATCAAAACTCTGAGTCCATCCACCAGGGAGTCCTTATCCAGCACACACTGCACCGGAGCTGAAGCACAACAGAAACATGCTGTATATAAGCATATGGTACAAGGGAACTGGATTCTGACACTCAACGGAACAGCAGAAGAAGACAGACAGGAAGTAAACACTAAAGGGAACAACAGAAGAAGACAGACAGGAAGTAAACACTAATGGGGACAGCAGAATACAGACAGGGAGTAAACACTAATGGGAACAACAGAAGACAGACAGGGAGTAAACACTACAGGGAACAACAGAAGACAGACAGGAAGTAAACACTAAAGGGAACAACAGAAGAAGACAGACAGGGAGTAAACACTAATGGGAACAGCAGAATACAGACAGGGAGTAAACACTAACGGGAACAACAGAAGACAGACAGGGAGTAAACACTACAGGGAACAGCCGAAGAAGATAGACAGGGAGTAAACACTACAGGGAACAGCCGAAGAAGACAGACAGGAAGTAAACACTAAAGGGAACAGCTGAAGAAGACAGACAGGGAGTAAACACTAAAGGGAACAACAGAAGACAGACAGGGAGTAAACACTAAAGGGAACAACAGAAGACGGACAGGGAGTAAACACTAAAGGGAACAGCCGAAGAAGACAGACAGGAAGTAAACACTACAGGGAACAGCCGAAGAAGACAGACAGGGAGTAAACACTAAAGGGAACAGCCGAAGAACACAGACAGGAAGTAAACACTACAGGGAACAGCCGAAGAAGACAGACAGGGAGTAAACACTAAAGGGAACAGCAGATGAAGACAGTTATTTCTTGTCTTTTTGTTTGTGTACTGACCTGGTGTGGAGGACCTCTCTGACACGCTGTTGCTGTGAGGCGGGACGAGTTCGTCTTCGCTGAAGCTGCTGTCCTGGTTCGGCTCGAAGTCCTCGTCCGCCGCCATGCTCTCCATCAGCCGGCTCACCGCTCCTCTGGAAGGCTGCAGAAAAAAACCACACAAAGGCTTTAATTTCCAAGATCCAATAAATCACCAATAAGTCAAATCTGTCTTAAGAAACATCACATTTTTAGAAAACACCTCGATTTCATTTCCACCTTTAATTAAATCGGGTTTACGTGTATTTATTCCAAAGATGCACAAACGTATTGATGAGGAATTAGCGTTATTGGATGCAATGTCTTCTGTGAACATGTTTTCCAAGTTTAGTGACATTTGGATCTTATTTCCAGAGGAAACTGCGATAAAGCAGACATTGTACCCTTATATTCTCAGCATTTTTTGTTATGGGGAGGACCCATGTGCTCTATAGAAAAACTGAAGACTCTTTTTTGGATTTGCTCCTCTTCTACTGCTATTTAAGGTTGATTTATAGCCGCTCACCAAACCACCAGACACACTGCAAATAAACTTCTCAAAGATAAGACGGCAACATATTACAACACTTATGCTGTTTTATACACGATCATCTCTTCTGATGTTCCGCCACCACAAAGACCTCTGCACACACTCCGGCTGCCTTTAGTGTTTCCAAAACAAGCTGCAGTGTGTGGCTGGTGGCAGATGGAGAGCGGTGCAGAAATCACACTCTGCAACGTGGTTCACTTCTCCTCTCACCAACAGAACCGTGTTAATTACAGCACAAGATATCAACCTCAACACGTATTGTCACTGTGTGTGATCCTGCAACATAGAAGATAAAGTGGAAGTGTGCACGTTTAGGGATCATCACTTAAATGTTCCAATTTTCTTCTTGCCAAGATAATTAACCCTTGCGCCTCATTGGGGACATGCTTTAATTTTTCAATCAATTAGGCTGTTAATGCTTTTTGGCACGGGATACTTTTTTTTTTCAACAAGTAAAAGGACATCTTTAATCCCCTGGCTATTACAGCATTAAATAATGCATTCTATATCAGACTTAAGATCCAGATCCTTGTCTCTAAAATTGTAGTTGTAGAAAAAGGCTCCAAAGTTGTGTTGATGTTCAGTACTTTCAGTTGTTGGGTGTAGATGATGAGGGGAGGAGGGGCTAGCTCACGTGTTTTGTGTGACGTGGCACTAGGTCAGACGGTGGCCATTACAAGTAGTTGCAGGAAGGTTTCGTTTGTGTTAGTGTGTGTAAATGACGGAAGACCACACATACAAACATCCAAACCATTAAAAGACATAATAAAGAAGGTCAAGCATCATCTCAGCTCCTCGTTTCTGGACACTGGACCTTTGGCCTTAAGTGGTGTTCTGGCCGACACACCGGGGTGAACCTAGTGATAAACTAGAGAACTAGTGCCAACACTGAGTTATCTTAAGCTCTCCGCTACAGTAGTAGTTA